>NC_134560.1:37600602-37702471 GCF_025594145.1 Primulina tabacum | reverse complement strand
ATCTCACGGATAAGCTCTGGTGCTTCTTTGTCAGGTGTAATATCAGAATACCACAAATCTATCACAAAATCACACAAATTGTTGATAAAATCTTCAATAGCAGCCTCTACAACAGGAGAATCTATTTTTCTTCCATTTTTGAGTAGGGCGCAGGGTACTTAGGCGGGAATCATTCACAGACAGCTGCTTTTTTTCTAAGTGCAATAAATAGGACAATGGTCTGGTGTTCTGAACCTTCCATCGGAATTCCACCTCATAAGTAATAATCGTAATCCAGAAACCAAGAGTATGGCTATTGGAATATTCATCAACATCGATTTGCTAGTATCTCAAAAAAAAGCATAACATTTAGCATACTGACTGGTATTAGAGAAAAAAAACAAATCGAAAATAGAAGACTTGCAGTAAGAATTCCACGGGAAACAAATATTTTTAAAAAAACTTTACAAAGCTGAAATCTAGTCCCTAAAATAACTGTGGTTCAGTTAGATTAAAAGTAGCAGTCCCATTTGCTTGATCTAACTATTTCAGCTAAATTAGCATAAACACACTGCGATCAACAAGCCTTCCTAATAAGGCAAGGTACCACAAAACCAAAACCTTCCAATAAGGCGATGTGCCATAGCTGAATCAGTAGAAAGGGACTGGTGTGATGGACTAATTACACTCATCTTTTGTCACATAACAAAAAATGCAGTATTAACCACCAGTAGCACGACACAGTTTAGGTACATATAGAATGCTAAAGATTATACCCATGGTAATCCTCCCTTCACTTCACCTCTCTAGCGTCTGGTATAGCCGAATTTACAGTACCTTCAAACAGTTTCTTCAACGTACCATAGCACCACAAATAATCCCATTCTTTTTATTTTTCTTTTGAGTTAATAATCCCCTAATTCTGTGCACATGCATAATCCTAGGATCAGCATTATACCACATAAAGCAAGACTAAAGACTAAAGTTAAAACCCAAAATAGAATTACAAAGTAAATCTCATTCTTTAAACAAGAAACAGAAAAGGGAAATTGAGAGTTACGTGTCAAGAAGTAAGTTACTCCAAATATACAGAGAATCCACCACAGCTCGAAGCTTAGCTTCTTCGATCAGATCCTGTACACTCTCCATTGCCTTCTTCATCATTAACGAATACCTCGTCTAAAATTTCTCAGAACTAAAAACCTGATCAAATTAGGAGAATTGACAATTCGTAAAAGGAATCAAATTCAACCTTCACCACTACAAAATCAAATCTGATTGATAACACAAATAAATCTAAACAGAATCGGCGTTCTTCCGTTGAATTTGGATAAAAAATCAACTCTTTCAACAAAAAAAAAATATTCACAAAATTCTGATCGTGTCTCAGTTCGAATTTCTGGGTTTTTGGGTGAACAAAGCGCTGCAATTTTCCTGAGGGGACATAACTTAAAGCGTGGGAGTTCATACGTCACCATTATCTCCGGACAAAATTACCCTCAGACGATTTTTTTTAAATAAATAATAAATTTTACTTATAAAATAGCAGCAAACACAAAAAAATATTATATTTTTGAGTATTTTTATATATAAAAAATATGTAAAAAGATTTAAAAGAAAAAATCTCAATCTTATTCAAATTAAATTTTTTCTAATCTTATCAAAGTATAAATTGACAAATCACTCTCGACACCAAAATTACTATAAAGTGCCATAAATTTAAAAATATTTAAAATTATCGTGTATAAAAATTATCATATATATACACAAACAAAAAATCTAGTCTTGTCAATTTTGTTATACAAATCTCCAACCGAACTCGATTCATAAAAAATACTTGTTATATTAAAAATATTACTTTATAATTAAATATGAATTAGATTGATTCGTCTCACGAAAATAAGCGTCTATTTTATAAACTACGTCGTGCTTTTAGGTATTTTTTTTTCCGGCTTGAGAAGGAAAAATTTATCCAACCATGATTTAGTAAAATAGTCATTAATTATAAATAATATACATGTGAGTTCAAGTATATTGCACAGTAGCTATTTCCTAGCAAATCATTGGCATATATTCATGTTTTTGTTTTTGTTTAGATTGATGTGAAATATTTTATTCCCATATTTTCTCATAACCAATGCCCCAAAAGTAATCTCAGAACCTCTATTCTTAGTGTTCTTCTTATAATCCATTCAGAAAAACATGGAGAAATATAAGCAAATCCTACTAAATTCAGCCCACAGAATTTCATATAGACCTCCAAAATCCTGAGGTGAAAATGCTCCAAAAAATATGCTTCACCAGCCTCATGCATCATCCCTCACACCTTCCATATATTCATCCTTGTTTCTTCTTGTTTACGTCTTTGCGGTAAGCGGCCTTGGTCTAGTCCTAGGGGGTAGGCAATGGAGAACCCTCGGAAAACAATGGCTTTCGGCTGCTTTCTCTATGTTTTTTCTCTTGTCTTCTTCTCTCTTATGCATTAACAGATATTGAAGCAGCACATATTGCTCGTCGCCAGCTTTTACATATGGCGAAAGGGGACGATCTTCTTCTTGCGTATGAATTTCCTGTTGATACAGGCGCCACCTTCCCTAACTCTAGGCTAAAAAGGGCTTATGTAGCCCTTCAGGAATGGAAGAAGGCCATCTATTCTGACCCATTTAACTTTACGTGTAATTGGGAGGGAGCGGATGTGTGTGCGTACAAGGGTGTATTTGTGAGCAGGCGTTGGACGACTCTAATGACACTGTGGTTGCTGGGGTCGACTTGAACCATGCAGATATCGCAGGGCATCTTCCTGAAGCTCTTGGGTACTTATCAGATATTAGTCTTCTGCATATAAACTCAAACCGGTTTTGTGGGATCGTGCCGCCGGCAATCAAGCAGATGAAGCTTCTCCACGAGCTCGATTTGAGCAATAATAGATTTGTGGGACCTTTTCCGGATGTTGTATTGGAACTTCCCAACCTCAAGTACCTTGATCTAAGGTTCAATGATTTTGAAGGGGAATTGCCAAAAGAATTATTCGATAAGGACCTCGATGCCATTTTCTTGAACAACAACCGGTTTCGTTCCAACATCCCCGAGAATCTAGGCAACTCCCCTGCTTCTGTGGTGGTGATCTCCAACAACAAGTTGAAGGGATGTATACCACAAAGCATTGGAAACATGGCAGGCATGTTAGACGAGTTCATTGCATCGAAAAATGATCTGTCTGGGTGTTTGCCGGAAGAAATCACCCTTTTGAACACAACCACAGTTTTTGACATTAGTGGTAACAAGTTTGTGGGCGACCTTCCGCAAGGCATGGAATACATGCAAGGCCTCGAAATTTTGGACATTGAAAAGAACTCGCTTAGGGGTAGGGTGCCTGAAAGTATCTGCACCTTGCCAAGTTTGAAGAATTTTACATTCTCTTCGAACTACTTTGATACAAAAGATCCACAATGCTATCCCGATGTCATACCCGAGCTTGTGGTGAACGGGAAAAAAAATTGTTTTGCTGGAGAACTGCAACAAAGATCAGAATATGATTGCTACAAAGCTTTGAAAGAAGAGGTGAACTGCAGCTCTACAGGGTGCAGGCCTTCTAATGATGGTCAAGGGGCAAAGCCGAAGATCCCGAAAAATCATGGCCCTTCAAAATCAAGGCCCGAGAAGGAAACTCCTACGAAGGCCAAGGAAAATCCACCAACGGCGAAGCCTGGTTCCAACCTAATCTGTACCAAAATCACAGCCAACAAGTCCTAAACCAATCCCACCAACATCCACGCCGAAGTCTTCTCCACAAAAGGCTTCCCAGTCGCCACCGATTCCACATAGTCAAAACCATGGCACTCAAGCCCACCAAAGCTTCGATTCCACCTCCCACAATGAGAACCCTAAGGTTAATGTCCAACCTCCCACTCCGAAGCATACACCAATTCCGAACTGCAATCACTAAAACCAGCAGAACAACCGATTCCACATACAATAGGTGGATCTACACATCACCCCCACCACCTTCTTCTCACCTCCACCTCATGTTCAATCACCATCTCCACCACCAGTCTTCTCACCCCCACAGCCTGTTCCGTCACCTCCCCCCCGCCTCCATTTTTCTCAGCTCCACCAGCCCATGTGAACTCGTCACCGCCTCCTGTTTTCTCCCCTCCACCTCCAGTACACTCATCACAACCACCACTTCCAATCGTCTCCCCTCCACCTCCTGTACACTCACCACCACCTCCACCTCGTTTGTCCTCTCCTCCACTTCCCGTGTATTCACCACCACCTTCACCTCCGACTGTCTCTCCTCCACCTCCTGTGTACTCACCACCGCCACCACCTCCGGTTGTTTCTTCTCCACCTCCAGTGAACTCGTCACCGCCTCCTGTTTTCTCCCCTCCACCTCCAGTACACTCACCACCCCCACCACCTCCAGTTGTCTTCCTCCACCTCCAGTGTACTCACCACCACCAACACCTCCGACTGTCTCTCCTCACCTCCTGTGTATTCACCACCACCACCACCTCCAGTTGTTTCTCCTCCACCTCCAATGTACTCACCACCGCCACCGCATGTTCACTCACCACCTCCCCCACCAGAGTACTCCCCACCCCCACCCCCTCTTTTCTCTCCACCACCACCAGTTTTCTCTCCGCCTCCACCTGTCCATTCACCACCTCCACCAATTTTCTCTCCCCCACCTCCTCTCCAATCACCACCACCACCACCTCCACCATTGTTCTCTCCACCCCCCGCCGCCTGTCAACCCACCGCCACCAGCGCCTCAACCATCACCACCTCCTCCAGTTTTCAAACCAATTATCCTCCCACCACACTTGGGGGCAAGCTATGCATCCCCACCACCACCAGTCATCCAAGGATATTAAGGAGTAGTATGTATACATCCAATCATGTTTGATCCATACACATCAACAATCCAAAAACATCTTTTCAAACTATCACTTTGTAGATTTGTGTTGCAGTTTTTTCAGTTGCAAGTCAGTTGGATCATTCTTATGTAGCAATTTACATGCACCTAGTTCAATAATTCGCCATTCATCAGTAATTTGCATTGCAGTTTGTTAAATTGCCTAGTTATCATGGAACTCCTTAGAATTTGTATATCAACTAGCTCTTTCTTGCAGACTTGAAAATCTTGTAGTAAAAATATGTAATCTTAAAAGTTCAAATATAGCTTCCCCTATGTTTTTTTTTTCACCAACAAATGTCGAACATTCACAGTATTTATAAGAATGATGTCTATTTGATTGAGATTTAACTGAGAAAGAGACATTGAATTTGTTTTTGCAAGTAAACTGACATTTTTTTGAAACATGGAGAACATTTTATTTGAAATAAATTTAGTTAAGCCACAAGAATGAAAGTAAATTTTCTTTAAAATGAAACAAAATTAACAATTGTATTAAAAATTTGGTAAATAACTCATATTGTAATTTATGTTGGACACAATAAAGTAGAATATTCAAATTGTTGTTAGAAATTATAAGAGGAATTTTCTAAAATGGATTTCCAAAACTATAATAATGATTTATTTTTTTAATTTTAAAAGTAGGTTAAGTTCCAAGAATACCCTGTAAAATCATTTTTTCTTTAATTTAGCTTTCCTTTGAACCCACTTTCTACGTGAACGCAAAAAAAAATTTAATTAAATTGCAAGTGTACCTGAATTCATTATTAAAATTTAAAATTTTATCTAGAAATTAATTTTCCATCAAAATTAATAATCAAATAAAAGATAATTTGGTTAGCTTATTTTTTCAGGAGAAAAAAATAATGAAATAAGAACAAATCTCTTTCTCTTTTTATTTTTAAATTTCTATACAGAAAATAAATAATAAATATAATAATAATATAATATTAATCAAAAAATATATAAAAACCTAAGTTAAAATAAATAATAACAACAATGATTAAAAATAAGAATACTAACAATAGCTCTTGTTCTTGTTATTATCACTATAATGATTTTATTATTTTAAATTTTTTCATGTTAAATTGACCAAATATTACATTAATTCATACTAAACGGACATTATTTATTATTATTACAGACATAGCTAAATATTTATCAAAATAAAATCAAATTGCAAAAATAATCTAATGAAAAATATTTATAATTTTACTATTATACTAAATTTGCTTTCTTTTATTTTTTTTAATATTTAAGATTGTTAAAACAAACTTGCACGTCAAGCCCACAATTAAAATATATAGATTTAGAGAAATGATGAAATGAAGAGATTATAGGATTTTGAAATAACACCAAACTATATTATAAAATAGAGGTTTTTAATGGGTTAGTACAACTAAACTCTCCATATAAATTAATGGCATTTTTGGAATTTTAAACTTTAAAAGCTAAAATTCTATATCACATAATATTATAAAAATATATTATAATATGGGTATTTTCCATACATCAAACATCGTCTGTTGTCATGTAGATAGAATAATAATAGATTATACATGAAATTTGAATTTTTTCAAAGGTACAGCGCCTACTCGCTCCACCTTGGGTGTGCTCATCCAAGAAACCTGCCGAAACCAAGATAAAGAATGACTTTTTAACATTTTTGATTGATAACTTTCAGCTGACCAATACTCTAAATTCTTGAAAGCTTCACCTATTGTAGCGGATTGGATCTCCCGTTGATCATCTTGTTTAAAAAAATGTATATCACACGATGTTATATTTTACCAACAAACTAAATCGTGCAAAATTGAATAAAACAGAAAGTATTCCGAGCAAATCGATTTGTTGTGTATAGTCAAAATGGAACAAATTAAACAACATTCAAAATCGGTTATTTCGGTAAATAACTAAATTAACTGATTTTTTTTTTTTTTTGCCCCGTTTATTTTGCTCCAATTGTATTTTGGCCTTGTTGGGTTTACAGGAAGTTAGGATCCCACATGGAAAAAAAGATATGAGCCCTCGGACATTCTTTGTAAGAGGAATGTTCTTAGGTAACTCATGGGGTGGTGAGAGTTCATGGATTTTAGGGCATGCAATGTCTAGTTTTAGTAATATTGGGTAGCTTCGATGCTACATGCCCCCACATGGTATGGATGGACAAGATTCACACACATATGTGATTTTAAAAAAATTAGTGGATCACATGTATGTGTGGCTAAATCTGAGCCCTTGATTCTATCATGGGGGTAGTGCCTCTACATGTAGCATGGAATCAACCGTAATATTGTACATATATTTTTTTTTATCTGACTAGGGTCGGTTTGCCCTTGTCCTCTGCTAACATACATGGGGAGATTATATGCTACACCGGGAGCCCTGATGTATTTGTACGAGATGTTCGGGCGAATATATGTTCATCCGAACATCTTGTACATAAAATACATCAAGAGCTTTTCTTCCGATGTGATAGACTAGATAAGAAACTCATTAATTGTAGGCTTTTGTAGAGAGTCATACCTGATTATATTTTCTTCCTAAATTTGGAAAGAGATGTCGGCCAAAGTCCCAACACAAGAGGCAGAACATCCCACTCCAACCTGTAAAACGTTGCGTTTGAAGGATCACAAGAAAGAACCTCCAAATAAGCAGATGAAATCTCACATGACATCAATTCCCCATCACATTTCAAGAAAATCATATCAGAATTCGAAGGATGAAAGGCCACCAAATGGAAGTATTTCTCCGTGTTTGGTGATGCCAGAGATCGATTCAAGTATTCATCACCCGACCACAGGTCACCATATAGGATACTATGCTTTAATGTCCAATCTCCACCATCGAAATCCATCAACATCCATACTCTTAAAATGGGACTCTCGATTGTTTCCAAAGGACCATAGCTACTCACCTCATAGTAATGTAGGTTACCACAAGAAAACTCCGAGCCTTCCCATTTTGTTATTCGGCAAGTCAATAACACGGCACCTACCACCATCATTTTTCGGATGAAATGCGAGCAAACCAACATCCACCATCCATATTATCATTCCGCGGTAAACCACAGTTGCCTTTGCCCGGAATAATCCAAAGGGACGAGCATTCAACACTTCTTTGATGCACCATTTACCCTTTGCTGAATGAAAAACGAGGAAACTAAGTAAAGGAGTAGACCAGCGTGGAATAATCTGCACAACCCAAAAAGTACCATCCTCTTCCACCATGAAGCCAACTGCTGGACATGTTATTCTATTTCCTTTGACTTGTGGGAGAGTGAGCCATTCAAAGGTCAATGGGTTGCAAAGACAGTAAGTACTCTCTTTAGATGAGTTACTCGACCCAGAAAACAACAGCAAATCGCGATCAGATCCTATCAGTTGCAAAGGAAATGTTTCTCTCTGTCTTTGTAGTAGCTTAGTTTTGAACATGTTGACAGCGAAGTTCATCGAATTAGATCCAAAGTAAGGGCAGTAAGGGCCTATTTCACAAGGTTTTTCTGGTTTTAGAACGGAACTGATGTAGAATAGGGCCAACGGTCGGGGAATAGATGGTTTCCGAGAGGCATAGGAGCGAGCGAACATAGGATCGGAGATGAGGGAGAGCCAATTCTTGGAAACACATTTTGATACGAAAACCGAATCCAAAGGTAGTCTCTGAATGATATCAACCAAGAGGAAGTCAGGCAAATTATCAATTGAGTTCACAAATTTAGGCCTTTTATCTTCCTCCATCATGCTTTCTATCGGCACTGTAAAGAATTCAATTCATCAAGGATTTGTCCTTCATCAAAATGGCATAATCTTTCACAGGGACCACCAAGATCAAAAAGCCATCAACAAATACACATCAACTAACCAGAGCAGAGAATTTCAAAATTTTCCTATAAATAAATTACCTAGTATAATCAAACTTAATGCACCTACATGCATGATTTCTACTCGATTTTCTAACTGAATATCTTACCCCACACACACATTCGCTTACCGGAATTGTGGAAAACGGCTGAATTCCTGCAGGCCCAGGAAGGAGTCAGACACACAAGAATAGCACGAAAAACGGCTGCCATATTACCGGTCGAGGTGGCCAGAGCAGAGGCGGAGCTCAACTTCCAGCAGCCACCGAAACGCGGTTCTTCCGTTCTTGCGTTCATTTCGTAGGAATCTAAAATAAATACATGAATGGAGGGCAACCAGTGCCAAGTTTTTAACACTTCTCATCGACGCAAATTCCAAGTTTCTTTCTCTTTTGTTGTTCAAATCTTAGGTACCAACGTTGGCCATTTTTAACTTTTCTGGTGCTAAATTTTTTTGCATTAATTCATTGACTTGAAATATTTTGAAAATGATATACTCTAGGTAAAAAAAACAAAAACAAAAGGTCAAAAACTTGCATTGTTCCTATGTTGTTATCTTGTCCCATCCATCCTTCTCGTTTTGAGTACACGAGAGTGTGCATACTACACGATTGAATCCTAAAGTTAAGATATTCCATGTAAGATGAAATCTTGCACAAGCCCGGAATGGACAATGAGAATCTAGTTATTTTCCAAAATCCCCATTTTCATCTATTTCCAGAAAACGAAATTCAAGATTCGCCCACAACCGTGATAACTGATAAACATCGGAGCACAAACATATTTCCCTTGCAATCCAAATGTCACTTCACTTCACTACCATAAGGTAGTATCTTAATACTAAATCCAATTATAGAAAACTAATATAGATAGGTGACACGTGACTTATCATAAAAATATATAGACTTCAAATAACCAAATATAAATTAGACCATTGGATATAACGTGAGCGACACGATTTAATATGAACATATCATTTACTTCTTTAACTCTAGTCATATTACATATTTCTTTTTAACTTTTATGATGTTTAAAATTTATTAACATGAATTTTTATTATCATAAATCTTACAATAAATAATTTAAACAGTCAACACAGAGTTTGAAATTTGTACTAAATATATACGGAAGAATGATATTTTTTCTTTTCTTTTTTTCAAAATCAACAATCCACATAAAATGATAAAATAAAACCACCAAATAAACAAATATTTACCCGAAAGGAATAAAAACATGCATAAAATAAATAATATTTTTAACATATTAGTTTGCAAAATAATCGAATTTTCTTCCTTTTAAAGTGGGACGTACGTACCTGGCCAACAAAGTACGGTTCAAAGAGACTGCTTTACGCTTTTGGACAGAGGAATGGAGAAATTTACGATAAGTTTTCATATTTCCTTTGGTAATCTATCTAATTATAATTTTTAAAGAAGGGGAATATTTAACCAACACATTAAATATACCGTGAGTTTTTTAGCGTCTGTCTTTAGGGAAGTAGCAAGGATAATTAATAATAACTTTATTTTCGAACATGAAAAAATTCTGATACAACATTGTATCCCAACAATAAATTTCTCTGTTTTTTCTCTTGCAAAATAATCAATTCAGGTTTTATTTCCCCCCTTAAATTAGATGTTTATGTATCCAGATCTATATTAATTTATTTTGAAGAACATGCGTACAACATAACTCTTGAAAACTAAGTCTTTAGCCTGTCAATTACACGAGTTTTGTTAGTTCTCAGGATTTTTTTCCCAAGAATACTAGAGAGAAGACGAGGAGCAATGCTCACATTGTAGACCAGTCCTGCCACAGAAATAGCTCTTGACCTTTATAAATTAGAACGGCCTTCATACCAGCTGCAGCATTAGCAACCCATGGAGCCGTTGCCCCATAAGCTCGATTTTCCGGTTAATTTCATACCTCTCCTACCCGCCACACCTTCTTCCACAGAGAATGGTACCAGATATATCAGATAAAAAAATTTATCATGTGGGTTGCTTTGCTCATGAAAAGCAATACATTCAACTTTATCCATCTTCTTGCATTCCAGGGACACGTCCAACCTTGTTGCTATGAGTTACTTCTTTAGACATGGACATTAGCATTACACTTCATGTCTAAAAGGAGAAGTTTCGTCTAAGTTGGTGCTTATGTCCTGCATTCAAATAACAAACTGGTTCTGACACCTGATGCAACAGGTACAATTATTTGATGAGGTGTTCAACCCGTCAGACTCATTGAGTCATAATTCATCATATATTCTGATGAATCTAGACCTCCGATGATGCCAGCTTGGTACCAGGCAAGTCTACAACTCCATTTTCACTGATATCAGCTGATCTTTCAGTGAAGTAGTATTTGAATTAACTGCCTTGGACAAAAGTGTGGAGCTTTTTTCTCTCTCACCTCCAACACCCGCTACAGTAGAAAAAATTTCTGCACCTTTACCACCTTTAGATCCAATGATCTGAAGTTCTGCATGTGAATCTAAAGGATTGACCATGAGTGAAGGGTCATTACGAGGTTGTGGCTCTACATCAACCATACTTGCATTATGGTTTTTCTCAAAATTTTCTTGGCCACCCGGACTCTTGAATTCAATATCAGTAGAAGAGAGTTTCTTGGTTGTGTCTGCGCCAGTATCTGCCTGGAGTTCTCCATTCTCAACGATTGAGAAGGGAGCAGACGATGCGCTTCTATCTCCAGAGGAATGCTGAGGGGCCAAAGTACGCATGGATGATGAATCAACTGCCACCTCATCACCAAAAATCCCAAATTGAGCCCCGGTATCATTGTCATTTTCAGTGATCATCGGATGATTTGGATTATCATCTAAATCCATTGCTTCACTGCTTGTATGTTGGGGTTTCACAGTTGAACCATTTTCAATCTGAGATGAATCTACAGTATGTCCTTTGTCCCGGCTGCTCTCTGGGCGAATTTGTGCGTTCAGCTGCATCCGTACGGATATTGCTAATGAAACAGCATGGTCACGAACCAAAGAATCAAAAGGTGGACAGTGAAGTATATTAATCAAGGCCTGGCTGTACTTGTACATACTCATAGATGGAGTGGTGGAACCCATGGCACGACATAATTTCATTGTTTTGAAAATATGCTCGCATAAGTTTCCCATTTTTGCCCAACTACAATCACAGATTGCATACTCTGAACCAGGGTTCAACACTCTATGAACTGTATCTTGATCATCAACAACTTTAGCACATTTACCTTCCATGACTATGTGAGCATCTGGAATACTTAATGATTTCCTCCAAGCTGTTGGAGCACTCATCCATTCATCCTTCCAATATCTTGCAAAATCCTCCTTCCCTGAATACTCATCGAGCCAGAAGTAAGAATGGACTTTGGTGTCAAGCTTATTTACAAGCCAATCAGCACGTTTGTATACACTTTGTTCTTTCTCATTTAATAACCTAAGCTTCAACTGGTTGTGATAGAACTCCATTGCTGCACAGGTCTCTTGGCTTGCGAGAGGAAGAGCTTTAAGCGCACGTGCCCAAATACCTGATCAGAAGAGTCCTATCATATCAAGCAAAATAAAGATAATTTTCTATTCTGGAAAAGAAATGCACATTTAACAAGGGAAACCCTCCAAAAGCACGCTTCAACAAAGGGTAGACAGTAGTCCATTTGTTTGGTTACTGAAAATGCGCGGGACTTGGACATCATGTGTTATTTCACCAATTCTATTAAAGCAAATTACCTAGCCTTGGATACCAAATTGCCTTGAAATAGTCCATAAACTCTGCGGCATCAACAAAATCTTCCATGAAAGCTTCGAAAACATTAGCAGTGCTGGTCCCTTTGCAGATTTCATTAACTGCCTGTCCAAGCTCTTTTGCTATTTCAGCGCGCATCTCCATCTTTAAGCATCTCTTCACCAAATTTTTATGCCATGCATGACGAACATGCCAAAAGCATATCAATATTGAGCATTGAAACACTTCCCTATAGCCACACAGAAAGAATATCCCTCACTATCAAGCAACCACAAGGAATCAAATTAACAGAAAGAAGAAACATTGAATGTATCTTTAATTGATACAATCCTAACAAAGGGTACACGATTGGTTAAACTGAAACAGTCTACAACCACTCTTATCCTTAATGAAACACAAACTAAGATGCAAGAGACGTTTGCAGCCCTCCATTATCTTGTTCGTTATCCCAAGATTAGCTAATTCATTTCGATAATTAAGCGAGAAAAAAATCAACAAAATTCGAACATTGGTTGGAAATAATACTCAATCATTAATTGATTTATGCAGGCAAGACAAAAGTGTTCAATATGGAGTAACTGTGAGATAATAACTATTGTTCAACAAATATTCAGTTTCTCAAGTAAACTCCATATTTCACAATTACTATGAAGTTGGAATCATCTGGTCAGATCATGTTTTGAATCTTCTGAGGTCTGATGTACTCTACAGACTACGAACGTGTAGATACCATAAGCAATACAATGCACAGTTTGAAATTTGAATCAATAAAGATCGCTGTTGTAGCAACAGCGAAAACTGACTTAAAACGTGAATGCAAACAAGACAAACCTGATAGCTACGGTATCAGCCAAAGGATCATCCACAATGAACCCAGCCAACTTCCACGTGGGATCTTTTGCATGAACTCGATTGCATAGGGCCCGCATCCATCTATATGTATCACTGCTTGAAAATCTAGGAGCAATAATCCAAGCAACTGGTATAGCCTTGTTGTCTGAGTTGAACACCACAAGACTTTGAATAGGATACTGGACAAATTTGGATTACAAAACAAATTAAGGCATACTAAATTCAGTGTGCAAGACAAGAGGACCGCTCAAGTGAAAATGATACACATAACAGACCTTCAGCTTATTCCAACCAAAATTTGAATGTGAAGCCAATAGGCGGCAACTTCCAAAATGAATCATTTGTTGCAATTGCCACTCTGTTTGAATCCCCAGGACCAAAGGATCTGAATCAGAGAAATCTTGATAAAGAAAACATTACTTTGGTGGCTCTCAACCCACATGCTAGTGCTGACAGTGTCGTCTTCGTCAAGTTCATAAGTGGATCTCCGGATACTCCTCTCTTGTCGGCGAACATAGCGATGGGTCAAAAGGTCATCTCTATTACAAGGACCTCCTTGTTTCTCAACTGATTCATTGTGTCTCTGCATTATGGTTTCTACCGAGACCCCAACATGAAGAAGGGACAAGACACGGAGGCGAAGTTCATCTGATATGTATGGAGCATACATAGCACGAGTCCCAACAGCTTTTTTATCCTGTGGACCATGGCATGGCGATCCTTTTTTATCCACATGCTTATCTTGATTGTATATAATAAGTGCCACTGAAGGCTCTGCAATTAAGCGTTTCACAATAAAATGGCATGTGCAACCCCTCTTCGTATTTGGCCGACCAGCTGATTTGTTCTTTGAAACATAAGTGGTCCTACTAGGCCGTACAATACCACCTTTTCTATGATCATCTGGACCAAAGGAGCACCAGTACCTAGAATGTTGATATGATCAATTTACAGGGGTGCTCAAAAGGATACAAAAAAAAGATTGAGGCGCAGTTACACTAACAAGGAAACTGATCCGAACATACAAAATATACTCAAGAATTCCATCAACTTTAGGCTTGTAAGACATCTGCGGAGTTCGCCGCCTTCTTGCTTCGACATGGAATCTTGTTGGGCACTCTTTATTGTTTGATTCTCCCCTAACAAAATCATCCACTCTGGAGAAAGGGATCAGAGCAAGTCTATCTATATTATCACGCCAACCTTCCACCTTGGACCACACAACATCATCCGAAGAGAACTCCAAGGTTGGAGGGTTCTGTACAGGAAGGGAGAGAATCTCATCCCATCTAGCCATCTGCAATATAGGAAGCACAAAGAGACTGGTTTCACACAGTTATCACGCCGAGTATCAAAAATTTAGCCCAAATTCCAGGAAGATACAAGTGACTTTCAAGAAGTATACATACATAAAGCACCTAACATATAAAACCTTTAACCTTAACCTAAAAAATATATTTATTAAATAATACGGAGATTACGAAACACGCTAAACAAAAAAAAGCCAGCGGTAAACTCAAACTCTAGTCTCTAGCACATGTAATCTAATCAATTACTCGAGGTATCATGCTCAAATTAAAATTACTGACACTGGGGCATTTAACTAAGATGACCCGTGTTTTATTCATTGAATGAAACATAATATACAAAAAAAAATCCTCGCATCCTCACATCCTAAGCCTGAAGCCTTTACTAACCGTCGGTTGCTTAATTGGTGGCCCTTCTCTGGACTAGTGAAAGCGTACGAATAAAAATAAAATCAGCAACCAAACGAACATAATTAACCCAGCCTCAGCATATTTCGGCCATGTATCCAAAATATACTCCAGCATGAAAAATCCAGGCCACCACAACTAAATATTCATGCCTAAGGCCGATTAAAAAATTCTAAATCATTAGAACATACAACTAATCCAAATTCACAACAAATACATAACATTTTAGTCTTGAAATCCAGATAAAATAAAAGACAAAGCAGAATGATGAATAAATATTGACAAATAGCGATCAAAATGAACTATGTGACAGAAAAATTGAATTTTTACTAACCTGGAACTAAACAGCTACATTTCATCACACATATCTACTAGAGAAAGAAATTGAAGAGGAAAAAGAAAACAAAATGCAAAGGGAGAGTCAAATTTTACGTACCTCCTCGAAACCTGAATGAATTTGAGAAGTTAAATGTGGAGTAGCGTGAAAAAACCCTGATTCCAATCAAGATTCCGAGCGGTCTAATTGTATAGTTAGTGAGCTTATTATGCAACGGCCCTGTTTTAGTGCATTCAACGGAAAGCCCGATACTGATAGTGGGCCTTAGATAACAAAGCCCGACAAAAAAATTTCTTTTCAGCCTGTCGCACTATTTTTTATTTAATTTTAAATGTGTATACAGAATATTTTAAATAAAGAAGAAAATTTACAAAAAAATTCAGTTCTTCTTTTACATAATTGGTTGATTTTTGGATATACTTTTAAGCCATATGAATCGCTGAAAAAATCGGAATTTTAAAATATTTTTAATTTTATTTTTCTTGTCATTCATACTTTAATTTTTTTAGAAAATATTTATAATTATTCTAAAGTATAAACTAATCATCATGCAATGAAATCAAACTAATTAAATAAATTTTAAAAAAAGATTAACATTGGTTTCGATCGATTTCGTTGTTGGAATTTATTGACTGATCATCGAAGCAAAAAATATCAATTTATATTCAAATATTCACAATTGGAAATTCAATTCCTATCTTGACGATAAATATCTAATTCAATGGTAACATTAAAAACTTGCTAGTAAGAATAATGAAGCTAAATAATATAAACACAAGATATTGCATTTAATCTAGTAAATTATTTTCCCTAATAAATTAACAAATTCAAAAGCAAAAAAATTATTAATTGCAGTTGTTTTACAAAGTAAACGGGTCAAACAATTATTGATATCTAATTCAGAAGTAGATTATACAAATAAAAACTAGTTGATCAATCTAGTAATCAAACAAACAATCAATAATCATGAAAAATTGAAAAACAATTGCTACTGAAATATAAATGAACCAAAATTAAACGTGATCCTCAAATCTTATGAGACAGTCTCACGAATCTTTTTCTGTGAGACGGGTCAACCATACTGATATTCACAATAAAAAGTAATATTCTTAGCATAAAAAATAATATTTTTTCATATACGACCCAAATAAGAGATCTATTTCACAAAATACGACCCGTAGACCGTCTCACACAAGTTTTTGCAAATGAACAAATAAATCTAGTTAATTATCGTGCAATGGCATTTTTTTTTGTCATAGCATACATGTCCGATAGTAAGAAAAGATACTTTACCATTGAACATATAAAAAGACAACTCGAATGATTAAGAATTTGATTATAAATTAATTACAAAAATAATTTATGTCATTCGTGACATAATTATTTTTGTAATTTTCGATAAGTTATTATATATAAATTTTAAATTTTTATTTAATACTTGAGGTGAGAAACACGATGGCGGAACCAAAAAAGTTGCGTATGGAATAACGTGGGTATGGGAAATCACAAACTTTTGGTTAGAAAAAACAAAATGTTGCATTATATATACACTAAATCAGCAAATTGAAACAACAAACTCTTGATATAATACACAAGCCATTTCCAGGACTTTGATCCATGGGAGAAGTTGATCCTGATTTCATCCAATCCCTGGAACACAGGCCTAAACCACGCACCATCGAGCCCGAAAACATCCCACTGATCGATCTCTCTCCGCTAAAATCTTCGTCCGACGCCAATGATTTAGCCAGTTTGGCATCAGAAATAGGCGATGCATGTGAGAAGTGGGGATTTTTCCAAGTGATCAACCATGGGGTGCCTTTGAAATGCCGCGAAAAGATTGAGTCAGCGTCGAGGAAGTTTTTCGCCCTGCCGAGGGAGGAGAAGAGAAAAGTGAGCAGAGATGAGGTGAACCCTTTTGGATACTACGATACCGAGCACACCAAGAATGTAAGAGATTGGAAAGAAGTAATGGATATCACGGTGCAGATTCCGACGACTATTCCGGTTTCTCATGAACCTGATGACAGGAGGCTCATAGAGTTGATCAATCAGTGGCCTGAAGATCCTCCGGAGTTGAGGTTAGTGGCTATGTTAACATTAACAAAAGTAAATATTATATGTGAAGAAAAAAGATATCAAGTAAATTTATTCAGCTAAAACTTGAAAACACATTGAATTCGACCGATAATGACCATTGGATCTGTAATTTGGGAAATACCAGATCTCAAAAGAGAAAGATAGAGAGCTAGATTATAGTTGTTGTAGTTCTGTGAATTGATATATTTCGGATTTAGTACTATATTCAGTTAAATTTGGTCTTCATAAATTAAATTTTAACTTTTTACGTGACACAAATTCATATAAACATAGACAAATATTACGAAAACATCATCGTCGTATAATAATAATAATAATATCGACGACGACTTTTTTTGGCGATATATACCTTGGAAAAATTATATCTGAAAGTTCTGTTTCCACAGTGTATGTGTGAGTTGAGAGTGAGTGTTGTGTGTATCAGAATGTAGGTGTTATGCGTAGGTGTTGTAACACCCACGACAACATGCAGCGGAAATTATGATTTTAACACACCTACACGTAGCTGGAATAATGATAATAATACGAGATACGAGATGTAAATTATGCACAAGTATAAAATACTTGTGCGGTGCCTCAGGGCAAAATAATTCACTAGAAAAACTTGTAAGTTTACAAAAACCAATACTAGTGAAAGAATAAAACAACTCCCTTATTAAGGCGAGTAACAAATTGCATCCTAAACCTCTAACAAACCGTATAACCAAAATACATAGGATGCATCAACTGAGAAGTGAAAAAAATCTTCAAAACTCCACACACTAATCAACACGGTGATTAGGTGTTGTCTTCGGATGTTGGCAGCACTTCACGGCAACAAGTTATCAATCACGAGATGGCTTCAATCAGAAAACCTTTTCTTCGTACAAATGCATCTCTGTCTCTCCGAAAGTTTTTGCTCTGTATCGTCACTCTCTCACGCTTTTGTTTCTTCTTCTTTGAGTCCTATTTAACATAGAAAAACCAATTTCATTAGGAAACAAACTCTTTTTAAAACAAGGATAATATCTTAAAGATATTGTGATATCATATCTTAAAGATATTATGATATCATATCTTAAAGATATTACGAGTCATATCAAAATATAGTCTTATATCACATATTGAATTTATAAGAGATCATATCATCAATTTCGAGATTATCCTCATGTCTAGAAAGACAAAATATTAAAGATAAAAAAGGAAAATATATCAAGGAATAAAATTCCTTTCAATCTCTCCCTTTTTGCCTTTCTGGACAAAACAACTCAAAAATGGTTGTACGTCTCAGCTCCCCCTGAGTTAGCAAATCAGTGACTCAACCAATTTTAGTTGACTCCCCCTGAATTCTACCGTTAAGCCTTCCCCTGATGAAAAATACAGTTCACACAGGTGTTGTATGTTAGATGTTGCAACATTCAGATCATAACACCGAAATAGTTCATTAATCAGGAGGGACAAAGATCAGAGAGAATAAAAGGACAACTAAAATACTAAAATCATCAAGAGAGAAAAAAAACTCAAAATCTCATTATCCTTCATTACTGCCATCATCATCAGCCATTTTTGCTCCACTGGTTCCAGCTATATCTGTATCTACTCCCCCTTTTTGTCCAGAATGGGCACTTTCACCCAGCAGAAGCTCATAGTCAGCCACTTGATTTTCATAATGTTCAATGGTTTTCTTGGCATTTTCAATCTGTTGTCGACCATAGGCAATCTGAGCTTGAATGTAGGAGATAGACAGTGGGACATAACCAGTAGGAGGAACATCTGTAGGTGGCTGTTCAGCTGTCTCAGGCACATGTTCAGATGTTGTATCATCAGTGTTGCCAACATCCGGAGCAACACTGGAAGTCACCCACGGCAGATCAATCTGTCTGTTGCCTTTAAAATACACAGGAGAAATCTTCAGGGAGTCTCTAACAAGGCAGAGATCTTCATCAATGTCCCTAATGAACCCTTGAGACTCCAAGATCCCATAGATCAGTGAGGGATATGGTAGCTTAGTCTTCTTGAAGTCCCCTTCAGCATATTGTAATGCTGTCCTGAACACCAACCTCCCAAAATTAAAGGCCCTTCCAGTGCCAATATTAAACAAAACCAGGGCTTGAGATCTGGTCACAGTGGTGGAATTTGTTGACGGGGTCCAATTCCAAATGGAGGTCTTATGTAGGACAGAGTAGAAGGACGTGAGATTAGCAGCGCTCAGCTTCTTGGGATAGTCGGGGAATACTTGGATCACACCTCCAGTGAGCACAGAGGTGACAGCATGTATGTCAAGATCCTCGTCAGCTTCGTCAAGATCCGGAGTGTTGTAGAATTCATTGATCACCGACGGGAAGAACTTGTAGATATGATCCCGAACAAACACTCTCCCGTACTTCACCGATTCCTCATGTCCAACACTGCGCAGAAGATTACAGTAGAATTCTAACACCACACGGCGACAGTAGGGCATAACAGTGGTGACTGTGGATAGCAACTTTCTGTTTTTGAGAAACTCAACCAGGTTGTATTTCCCATAGGCAGTGACATCAATATTTTTCTCCTCAACCAACTCTCTCTGAACAAACAGCGGCCATAATGCCAAGGCATCCTCAGAATAAAATTTGGGGGAAAAAGACTTACTCACATCATAGTCAGCAGAGTCAATGTTGTGCTCGGTGTTGTCAACATCCACCTCAACACCGGCAGCAACATCAGTAGCATCATCTTCAGAAGACTCGCTAGATTCAGAGTCAATGTCCTCAGATGCATCATCACCTTGTTCCTCAGATTCAAAGTCAGATACAGACGATGAGGAGGAGTCATCAGAGGCACCAGGCCGGTTTTGCTCGAATTCCTTCATCATTTCTGAGTCAGGTTCATTCTCCTTAGCCATTTGTTTTCGGGCGGCCTTATCTTCTTTGAGCTGAGCAAGAAACTCTGCCAAAGATTGTTCATCATCTTCAGGTTCACCAGGAGATTGTTCTTCTCCAGCTTCATGAGAATCCGTGAATGGGTTTGGCTTTTGACTACCAGAAGTAGAACCAGAATCCTTAGCAGCAACAGTTGGTTTGGGGCGAGCCACCAACTCAAAATCATCATCATTGGAGTCGTCTCCAGATGAGAAATCAGGGTCCAGAATAAATGGGATGGTGGATGCCCTTGGTTTCTTGGTAGGGACAAAGTCAGGATCGAACCCTGCTTGTCTCTTTGACTTACGGCGCATAGGAGCAGGGGGAAAGGCTCTATTCACGGCCTCAAAATTTGGGGGATTCTCGACAGTGATTTCGTTCCCAGGTTCACCAGGAGCGATCATTTCCAGCGGGATTGGTTCTTCTGGTACACCCACAATTTCCATGCCCACAACATCGGTGCCGGCTGTGGGTGTTGTCTCAGGTGATTTGTCGCCCATGCTCGCAGCCATTTCACTCCTAATGTCTTGAGGATCAAAGCCAGCCATCTGCGAAATAGAGAATAGCAAAGTAGGGAAGTTCCAAGAAGACAGAAATTTACGAAGAACACAGATACTTTTGCGCGAAAAAGAAAACAAATAGTTAGGGTAGGAGAGATTTTAGAATATGAGGGAAAATAGTAAGCCGTAAAGTTGTTCCTTATTTATCCCTAAATATTTAAGCACACCTCTCCAACGGTAACATTCTGAACCAGTGTACTTATTATTTCAAGTAACCAGTCAGCAATAGATCAAATTAACCCCACAAACAATTAGCAATCAAGATATTTCAAAATTACGTTGGTTAGGGTGTTCTTCGAATTTCATGAATCAAAAACTGGTAGCCCACTGGACATGATGAATTCACAAAACAACAGTATGAATGACTTAAATTTATGCCTAAAGTATGATCAAAAATGAAATGCACACGCATGTGATCAAACTGTGATCAGTCTGTACTTAGGTGTTGGCAACACCTCTTGGCAACATTTACAAGTTGGACTCAAACTTTCTTGAACATTTTTAATTCAGACATGGTAGCTCCCACTCTAGAAGAACGGTCTTCATAGGACTCCTCTAGGTATCTTTTTCCATCTGTATTTTGACTTAGAAGTGGTAGCTCCCACACTAGAAGAACGGTCTTCATTGGACTCCTCTAGGTAGCTTTTTCCATTTTCTTCTAAACATTTTTTTTGTTCTATTTTATTCTCTTTCTATTTTTCACCATATTGCTCAAGAATTTTCTAAGTCATTATCTACATTGGACAAGATCATGTGGTACACGATCATCCTCAACAGCTTTATGACTTAGATTGAGCACACACCATTCTTTGGAGAATATTGATGGAAAGTTTGATTCACAACTGAGAGCACGCCATTCAGTATCCTACACTTGTACAGGCTTCACACAAAGCAGGATGTATGCAATATGTCTACCATCCTAAAAATAAAATGCACATGCATGCTGGGTGTTGTCCACAGGTGTTGTAACACCGAGGACAACATCCCTGAGTGATCATTGTGTACACAAGCTGAGAGACTTCCTAAGATTGGAAAATCTCTCAAAATCCAATGGTTTTGTAAAGATATCAGCCAGTTGGTTCTCAGTTCCAACAAATTCCATTAGAATTGTACCCTTATCAACCAAATCTCGAATAAAATGATGTCTAATGTCTATGTGTTTCGTTCGAGAGTGTTGTACTGGATTTTTTGAAATATCAATTGCACTTGAATTGTCACAGTATACAATTAAGGTGTCACTGTTGAAACCATAGTCTTTAATCATTTGATTCATCCACAAAAGTTGTGAACAACAGCTAGCAGCTGCAACATATTCAGATTCAGCAGTGGACAGAGATACACAATTTTGCTTTTTACTATACCATGACACCAAATTGTTACCAAGATAAAAACACCCACCCGTGGTACTTTTCCTATCATCTAAGTTTCCAGCCCAGTCAGCATCACTAAAGCCCACTAAATTGGTGTTTGTTTCTTTGGTGTACCATAAACCTAAGTCAACTGTTCCAGATATATATCGCAAAATTCTTTTGACAGCCTTTAGATGAGTGACTTTAGGATCAGCCTGGTACCTAGCACACAAACAAACACTAAACATGATGTCGGGACGACTTGCACTTAAGTAAAGAAGACTGCCTATGATGCTGCGATACTGGGTGTTGTCAACACCTGCAGCAACATCGTCTTTGGACAATTTTTCAGTCGAACCCATTGGTGTTTTCATGTGTTTAGTGTTCTCGGTAGAAAATTTCTTCACCAAATTCTTGGCATACTTGGATTGACATAGAAAGATACCATCATGCATTTGTTTAATTTGCAATCCAAGAAAGAAACTTAATTCTCCTACCATGCTCATTTCAAATGTGGTAGACATGCATTTAACAAATTCATCAACATGCTTTTGAGAAGAAGCACAAAAAATGATGTCATCCACATAAATTTGACACACAAGAATATCATGCTTCGATTTTCGAATAAAAAGGGTTTTATCAACCTCACCTCTTTTGAAGCCTAAGTCAAGCAGATATTCAGTAAGCCTTCCATACCATGCTCTTGGAGCTTGTTTAAGTCCATAGAGTGCTTTCTTCAACTTGTAGACATGGTTCGGGTGGTGTGGATCTTCAAATCCTTTAGGTTGGCTTACATAAGCTTCTTCTTTCAAGATGCCATTCAAAAAGGCACTTTTCACATCCATTTGATATAATTTTATGTCCATGTGACATGCAATAGCAAGTAAAAGTCTAACCGATTCAATCCGGGCAACAGGGGCAAACGTTTCATCAAAATCAATTCCTTCAATTTGAGTATACCCTTGAGCCACTAGCCTAGCTTTATTTCTCACAACAATTCCAGATTCATCAGTTTTGTTTTTAAAGATCCATTTGGTTCCAATAACATTCACATTATCGGGTCTGGGAACCAAATCCCACACATCATTCCTAACAAATTGTTCAAGTTCCTCATGCATTGCATCAACCCAAAATTCATCTTTTAAGGCTTCATTTATATTTTTGGGTTCCATGAGTGAAACAAAACAAGAGTGACTTACTTGAGAGTATACGGAAGTCATGCATACTAGTCCCATCATTTTGCGATAGTCTACCTTCTCCTTTCTTCTCGTTTGCATTCCTCCAAATGTTTCTCCAATGATCTGAGATGATGGATGATTTTTCTGAACCTTGCTGGGAATATCAATCTCTTCATTGGTTACACTGTCATCATTCTCACTATACTTTCCTAGTTCATCATTTGATTCTGCCAGTGCAGGTGTTGTCTCCGGTGTTACAACACCGGGTGCAACATCTGTGTTAGGCAGTGTCTCACTTTCGTTCAGCAGCCCATCAATATCATCCTCGATTGTTTTTCCCGTTAGATCTGCAAGATCATGAAAAACAACGTTAATAGACTCCATAGTCGTTCTTGTTCTCAGATTATACACGCGATAGGCACGACTATTAGATGAATAACCAACGAATAAACATTTGTCACTTTTAGAGTCAAACTTTGCAAGATGGTCTCGGTCATTCAAAACATAACATACACACCCAAAGACATGAAAATACTTAAGGTTCGGCCTCTTTCCCATGATGATTTCATAGGATGTCATAGTAGAACCACTCCTTAAGTACACACGATTTGAAATATGACATGCTGTGTTCAAGGCCTCGGCCCAAAATCTCTTTGAAATATTCTTTGAACTTAACATGACCCTAGCCATTTCTTGCAGTGTCCTATTCTTCCTTTCGGCTATTCCATTTTGTTGAGGAGTCTTAGGGGCCGAAAATTCATGAGTTATCCCTCTCTTTTCACAAAATGATATAAAGTGTGAGTTTTCAAATTCTTTACCATGGTCAGTCCTTATCTTACCAACCCTCAGATTATGTAGATTAGTAATTTTAGCAAGTAATTTCTTGAAAACATCAAATATATCGGATTTTTCTCTAAGAAATCTTACCCAAGTAAAGCGAGAGAAATCATCCACACAAACGCATGAATACTTCTTACCTCCAAGACTTTCCACTTCCATTGGACCCATAAGATCCATGTGCAAGAGTTCAAGACACCGTGTTGTCCCAAAGTATTGCAACACTTGATGGGGAACACGTGTTTGCTTACCCTTTTGACATGCACCACAAACATACGGAATTCCAGAGAATAAATTAGGCATACCTCTCACAGCATCGTACTTACCAAGATTCTTTAATGTCTTGAAGTTTGCATGTCCCAATTTTTGATGCCACAAGTTTAATTCACTCACCTTTGAATGATTGCATACTAAGTCTTCTCCAAGTTGATAGCAATTATCAGCAGACCTTGTACCTGTCAAAATACGAGTATTAGAATTATCAAACACTTCACAATTGTCTTTATCAAACTTAACATGCAAACCGTCATCACAAAGTTGACTTATGCTTATTAAGTTTGAGTTAAGCCCTTCGACATAAAGCACATTGTGTAGATTAGGCAGTCCATCAACATTCAAGGTTCCTTTGCCAGCAATTCTTCCTTTAGCACCACCACCATATGTCACATGACCACTCCTCAGTTCAACATAGTCAATCAAATGGTCTTTGGAACCTGTCATGTGGCGCGAACAGCCACTGTCAAAGTACCATATTCCTGTAATGTTAGTCTTTAATGAAGTATAAATAACGGAACATTGAATCTTAGCCTTTGGTACCCAAACCCTTTTTACCGTCGGTTTTCTGTTGGCAGTGTTGCGTCGGGTGTTATACAACACCTGTGGCAACACCTGTTCTGATTCTCATCTCTTGTAATCATCTCTCAGTTTAAAGCAGTAGGGTTTGATATGACCAGGTCTAAAACAATAGTGGCAGATAAAGTGGCGTTTTCTGGATTTGGACTTCTTGGTAGATATTTGCCTTTTAGATGGAGCACCTTTTTCAGTTTGTGTAGCATTTGAGGTTTCAACACTTCCTTTGACAAAAACAGTTGGTTTTCTCTCAGTATTAGAAGATTCTCCAATTTCGAACTGACTGTTCGGATAACCAAGTCCAGCTTTGTCATTTTGTCCAATCATCAAAAGTGAATCAAGTTTGGATGAACTTGAATTCATCTTGGCAAGAATCTGAGTTGCTTCTCCAAGTTTCTCTTTGACTTTGCATAATTCCAAATCTTTCTTGCTTAAGATTACTTCAAGTCGTGAAATTTGTGACTTTAACTCAGCATTCTCTTTGGAGAGAATTGCATTTCCTTTAGTTCTTTTGATCCAGTCTTCATATAATTCTTCGTACATCGTCTGCACACTTTCTAGAGTGACTTCATCATCATCTACCTCTTGAGTTTCAGACTGACTTGCCTCCGCAAGGATTGTAGATTTAAGACATACTGAATTCGAAGAGGTGTTGCGGCCAGGTATTGCAACACCTGTGGCAACACCCAAAGGATTGATTTGCATTGAGCGTTTTTCCTTGATCACAGAAGATAACGATGTGTGATTTTCAGATTCACTTGATCCTTGATCATCATCAGACTCTTTATCACTCAAAGTGACAGCCATGCCTTTGTTTCTTCGAAGTCGATTGGCACACTCATTGGCATAGTGTCCAAATCCACAACACTCTCTGCATTGTACTGAGTCCAAATTCCTGACATTTGATTGGATTTGCAATTCAGTTTTTGGTCGAAATTGTCCTTTCATAGGAGTAAACTTTTGAGCTTTTGCAGAAGTGGTGATATTGGGCAACCCAGATTTTTGTCCAATTTTCTTCTTCTCTCTCATTTTCTTCAAGTAATCACCGAATTTTTTAGTAATTAGAGAGATAGAATCTTCACCTAAATCAGATTCATTCACTTCTTTAGATATTTGAAGGATTTAATCATAAGAGTCAGTTGAAACTTCAAGGGCTATTGTCTTCCCTTTATCCTTCTTTTGTAAATCAAGATTCATCTCAAAAGTTCTGAGGGAACTCATTAATTCATCCAGGTTGATTGTTGAAGTGTCTTTAGATTCTTCAATTGCACAAACTTTGACATTAAATTTCTCAGGTAGAGATCTTAAAACTTTGTTCACCAATCTTTCATTGGACATGGGATCTCCAAGACTGTGAGCTTCATTAGAAAGTTGTCTCAACCGGCTATCATACTCAAGAATAGACTCCTTGTCCTCCATTCTCAAACTTTCGAACTTTGATGTCACCATCCTTAGCCTAGTTTTACGCACACTTGCGGATCCTTCACAGTGCTTCTGGAGTATCTCCCAAGCATCTTTGGCGCATACACAAGTGGTGATTAAATTAAACATCCTTGTGTCAACAGATGAAAATATAGCATTGAGAGCCTTGGAATTAAAGTTTGAAGTTTGCACTTCATCGACAGTCCATGTACTTTCAGGTTTGAGCCGTGTGTCTCCATCAGCATCCTCGAGTTTTGGTGGACTCCAACCATCAAGTACACGTTGCCAAGCTCTTTCTTCAATGGATTTAATAAAAACCCTCATCTTTACTTTCCACAATGCATAGTTTGATCGATCCAACACGGGAGGCCTAAAAACAGTATTTGTTGATCCTTCCATAATTCCTTTTCACTCTGAAAACAAAACAAAACAGGATCTCACTTAGTAGCGTCAAGTGGAAGCTCTGATACCAATTGAAAGTTCTGTTTCCACAGTGTATGTGTGAGTTGAGAGTGAGTGTTGTGTGTATCAGAATGTAGGTGTTGTGCGTAGGTATTGTAACACCCACGACAATATGCAGCGGAAATTATGATTTTAACACACCTACACGTAGCTGGAATAATGATAATAATACGAGATACGAGATGTAAATTATGCACAAGTATTTTACTTGTGCGGTGCCTCAGGGCAAAATAATTCACTAGAAAAACTTGTAAATTTACAAAAACCAATACTAGTGAAAGAATAAAACAACTCTCTTATTAAGACGAGTAACAAATTGCATCCTAAACCTCTAACAAACCGTATAACCAAAATACATAGGATGCATCAACTGAGAAGTGAAAAAAATCTTCAAAACTCCACACACTAATCAACACGGTGATTAGGTGTTGTCTTCGAATGTTGGCAGCACTTCACAGCAACAAGTTATCAATCACGAGATGGCTTCAATCAGAAAACCTTTTCTTCGTACAAATGCATCTCTGTCTCTCCGAAAGTTTTTGCTCTGTATCGTCACTCTCTCACACTTTTGTTTCTTCTCCTTTGAGTCCTATTTAACATAGAAAAACCAATTTCATTAGGAAACAAACTCTTTTTAAAACAAGGATAATATCTTAAAAATATTGTGATATCATATCTTAAAGATATTACGATATCATATCTTAAAGATATTACGAGTCATATCAAAATATAGTCTTATATCACATATTGAATTTATAAGAGATCATATCATCAATTTCGAGATTATCCTCATGTCTAGAAAGTCAAAATATTAAAGATAAAAAAAGAAAATATATCAAGGAATAAAATTCCTTTCAATATCAAAGTTAGCCTTTATATATCAATTAGCTCACCAAAACAATTTATTTTAAGTTTTTTAACTCATTCATGACAAGTTTAAATATATAGCTTGATATTTCACAAAGGATAGAACAAAAACATTTAACTTATTGCTATATATTATAGACAGAATATTTATATATTTTCCAGGGAGGCATGTGAAGAACATGCAAAAGAAATGGAAAAACTAGCTTTCAAGTTGCTGGAACTCATAGCCTTGAGCTTGGGCTTGAAAAGAGATCGGCTACACGGATTTTTCGAGGACCAGACCAGCCGGATAAGACTCAACTACTATCCACCCTGCCCGGTTCCACACCTGACTCTTGGCGTAGGACGACACAAAGATGCTGGTGTCTTGACTGTTCTTGCTCAAGACGATGTTGGCGGGCTCGAAGTGAAGCGAAAATCTGATGGAGAATGGATTTTTGTTAAGCCTATTCAGAACGCCTATATCATCAATGTCGGCGACATAATCCAGGTGAAATCGATGCAACATGAATCTAGATAACAAAAGAAATTCAAATTTTCTTGCTCTATATTTCTTGTTGACGAACTCCGTGGCGAATATTTTTACAGGTTTGGAGCAATGAGAAGTATGAGAGCGTAGAACATAGAGCAATGGTGAATTCTGAGAAAGCAAGGTTCTCAATTCCCTTCTTTTTTAACCCTGCGCATTATACTTGGGTTGAGCCTCTTCAGGAGCTTATACATGACCAAAATCAGCCCAAATACAAAGGATACAACTGGGGCAAATTTCTTATCACAAGAAACCTCGGTAATTTCAAGAAGCTTGCTGTTGAAAACATTCAGATAGCACGTTTCAAGACATAAAATTGAAGGAAATATATATATATATACTAGAAAGTGGCACGTGAGTGGTCTTTTGTATCTATTATCTCTTTTTTTTCTTTTATCTTTGTTGGTAAGAATATATGCTGGATCGCGTACTTCTTCTCTCTTTTCTATTATATAATAATATATAATTATCCCCTTGTTCACTACATTTCTCGTCCTTTTCGCAGCTTTTCTTTTGTTGTTTTTTTCCTCAATTGTTCAGCTGGTTTTTGGACTACGTCGAATTTGAACAAGGACTTGTAGTCATCTTTTTTCAGATCATTCAACGGATCATTACTTTGTGTAATAGGTGCAAATTCCTTCACAGGAAAAAGAAATAATATTTTTTGATACAGCGAAGATGACTTATTAAGATGGAGCATAACACATGATATATATCATCCTATCATTTTTTCCATAGGCGACTGCAATTCAAAGTTGGGGAAAAAAATCAACACCACATAAAATAATAATAGAGTGACAAATCATATTAAAGATATTCTACAACGAATAGAAGGACAAAAATGTAAAGCAACATCCCTGATGAAAAGCAAAAGCAAAGAATTTCACCAGCAACAACACGGGAAAAAGAAGAAACATTTGTATCACGTCAATGACAACATCACCAGAGGCAAGATCTCTGCAATTTTTAGGGATATGTTCATGCCAACAACTATCGTCGTAGGGGTAAAACAACGGATAGTGCAACCGATCATAGAATCCAAATAATGCTCTTTATTTGATGCATCAACCCATCTCCATGCATAATGATATCTCGTTCATAAGAAATATTAACAATATCAGTACCCTCTAGCCAAATTGTTGGAACATTTCATGTTCTCAATCTTGATTTTGATGTTAACAAAACTTGTTATTATGTTTCTGACAATTTACGTGAGTGCGCAGAACTGAAAATGATCAGGCGTAAGTGCGCAAAGCTGAAATTGATCAGAATTAAAATTGATCTGAGCTAAACTGAATTGGAACTGATCCAAA
Source organism: Primulina tabacum (assembly GCF_025594145.1). Lineage (NCBI taxonomy): Eukaryota > Viridiplantae > Streptophyta > Magnoliopsida > Lamiales > Gesneriaceae > Primulina > Primulina tabacum. The sequence continues at coordinate 37,672,717 of NC_134560.1, read as the reverse complement.
CTGGAACTAATCCAAGAAAAACTGAAGAGTTCAAGACGCAAACTGAGAGTGCCAACAGCTTGCAAAACCGAACCAATTCTACTGATATGCAAAGACCAGTTCAACTGATTGTTCAGCTGATAGGTGGTTCAGCAGAAGACCTTCAGAAGTCCGGCCAGCTGATGAAGAGTTCAACTGATGAAGAGTCCAGCTGAAACAGTGAAATCAGTTCAACTGACGAGCCAACTGATTTCACCAGTCCAGTCAAAGACCAGTTGAGCAGACCAGAACTGAACCAGTTGATCATCTGACCAGTTAAGAGCACCAGTTCGACACTGACCAGTTCGAACTTATCCACATCATCAGTTCACGAGCCAAATGACATAAGTTCAGAAACAGTACAAAAGATCTTTAACGGTCATATATTTGAGTCCAACAACTGTATCAGTTTCGAGGCCTATAAATATAAGATCTTGGAGATCAATCGAGGGCTTTTTCAAGAGGTTAAAAATAGCTTTGGTAGGAAATTCAAAGCATGGGCAGTTAGCATGAAGAAACCAGCTAGTTGAGAGCACAAGTCTTTGTGTGAGAATACATTTGAGATGTACACTGTAAATGATAAATTCCTCATACACAATCACTCACACTTATATGAGAGTTAAGTTGTAATAGATCAGCTGAGTGATGTCTTAACACAAAGACGTAAAACAATATGTTTGTAGTCTTTGCATAAGAAACATTAAACAATATACTGATTGTGAGATGTTGTCTGCAATCTTGAGTGCTAGAAGTTCTAGTTGGGTGCTTCTCTTCAGGATCGGATTTGTACAAGGAGTTGTATGAATCAAAGTCTTCTAGTGATATCCTTCCCAAGGAGAAGAAGGGGTGATATGTAGGAGCATTTGAAGTCTTCGAACATTCAGAAACAAATTTGTGTCTATTTATTTATTGCATTTACTTCTCATCTTATTGTTTTAAAGATGCAATGTTGAAGTATTTATGTGTTCTTCAAATATCAAAATATTGCTTACTAAAGGTATGATAAAATGCTTCAACCAAAATGTTTTTCACTCTTTCAACTTGCATATATTTTAAATTGCTTTACAAAATACTTAATCGATTTCTACGAAGGATTATTTCAAGTATTTTTCGTCTGGTTTAAACCAAACTCGATTTAATTCATCAGTGTTCAATATTTCAAGAACCAAGCTCTTGTAGCTCAATCGATTCCCCCCAAACCGATCCTAACACAAATTGCTGCAACCTTATCTGTATATGGATAATTATCACACCTATAATCAACACGTTCATTATTACAATATGCAACCTTAGGCCTTTAATCATAGGATATTGATAATTATAACACATATAATCAACAAGTTCATTCCAGTTTGTGATCTTTTTCTAGCCTTTAATGTATCCATGAAAAACAACATGCATGATACCATCATCGACATCAGAATCATCAATGATAGACATTCTTTAAAACCGTCGCAATTTTTTAAATAGTGTCGTAATTACTGACGGTTTTTTACAACACTATTTAAAAAATTGCGACGGTTTTAATAAAATCGTCGCTAAATATAGCGACATTTTAAGCAAAATCGTCGTTAAATATAGCAATAGTTTAACCAAACCGTTGTTGTTTGTCCGAAAAACATGCTAATCCACAATGGTTTTCTAAAACCATCGTCGTTTGTCCAAAAAAACACGCTAATAGACAACGGTTTATATGACCCCAAAAAAAACGCTCCCAAAAAAACGCTAAAAGAAAACTGTTTTTAGAAAAATATTGTCTTTGCTTAAAAAACGCTAAAAGACAACGGTTAGCGATATTTTTTACTTAAGTGACGGTTTTTGATAAAACCGTCGCAAATTGTCTATAAATATCCGCATTTTCGGTCCATTTTCCTCCACACCTCTTCACAACACTTAAAATATTTCTCTCTTAGACGATTTTAGTTTCGATTTAGGTAAGTTTTTTCGCTTAAATTCTTGGTAAATTTTTAAGTGTTAGTTAAGATCATAAATATTGTTAGCTTAATCAGATTGTAAGGCTTTTTTGTAGATTTATTAAATCATAAAAGTAAATTTTTTTATTTTACTAAAAATATTAGCGACAGATTATATCTAAAACCGTCGCTAATTAATGACGGTTTTTCTCTAAAACATCGCTAATTAGCGACAGTTTTATCAAAAATCGTCGCTAATTTTAGCGACGGTATATTTTAAACTGTCGCTAATGAGCGACGGCTTATTCACCACCCGTCGCTAATTTTAGCAATGATATATCAAAAAACGTCGCTAATTAGAGCTACGACATCAGTTTAAATCCGTTGTCGTTGAACGCACTTTCAACAACACTGTCAGTTACAACAGTTTTCTGGCGGCAATGACAACTGATAATATCCATTGTCGTTTTGCGTTTTTGTTGTAGTGGACACCATCCAATATCTGAACTCTGCGCTTGGCGTTCGGTGGTGTGGGTAAGGATGGTTCTTTCCTTCCAAATCTCCGAAGCACACATGGACATCTTCTCAAACTCGCTTCTATGTAGCTCATTCATCAGCTAGTGGCAAAAATCCCATGACTCCTGATTCTGAATTCAGTTAATGAGGTGATAATACTCTGTTTTCTTCCATCTACCTCTCCTGAATGTGCAAGTAAAGAGTGCATGGCCCGTGGTATCCTCCCCGCAATTGCATAAGGGACAATGACTAGATACCAGGGTATTCCATCAACTTTATTCTTCTAAGACATCTGTGGAGTATGTCAACTTTAGACTTCTAAGGCATCTATGGATATCCTCTGTGATCTGATGAGTTAATAGTACAATGAATATCTGGCCAGAGTAAGACACGTGCATTATGAAAATGTGTTTTCTTAATTACACATATCATGCACTATTATTTCTCAAAGATACATCATATCATTCTCGAATTCATTTGCAACTCTAGATGTACCAATGATTGCAGATTTAATTGAGATATATGAGCTAAAGGGACCGTACATTACGCTAACCATATCTTACTGGTTCTTTTAGGTACTTTCAGTGATACCTAGGAGATAATGGAGCGATGCTATTATATGCTCCTATCATGATTCGATGATGCAATCAGACTTAAGTTCCGACGTTCTTGATTAAGGGGTTGATGAAAAAAATGAGGCTAATTACGGTAAGCCCGAATAAAAACAAATGTTTTTTCTAAATCACACAAAGTTGTGAACCCATGGCTAGCTGTATCCCTGAACTAACGAAGATCACACAAGTATTTGATTCTTTGCTATCGTTGAGATAGTTAAATTAAAGGAGTTGAATTTGGCGAACACTACAAGAAAAATGCCATACGATAATGATTTTTAACCGTTGTCGTAGCCCTTTTAAAACTGTTGTTAAAACCACTGTTGTTAAATGGTTCGCTCAAAGACAACGGTTTTTGACCGTTGTCGTAGCTACAATTTGCGACGATTTTCAAATGATATTTGCGACGAAATGCATATATAAACCGTCGCTAATTAGCGACTGTTTGTTACACCATCGCTAAACTTAGCGACGGTTTATTAATAACCGTCGCTAAATGTAGCGACGACATTCATGTGCAAAACCGTCGCTACTTAGCGACGGTTTATACATGAATTCCGTCGCTAATATTTTAGGTAAAATAAAAAAATTTAATAATTTAATAAATCTGTGTTGTGAATTGGTACAATCGTGTAAGAGATAAAAAAATTTAAATGTCGTGAAGTGATAAAATCGTGTAAGAGATAAAATTTTAAGTGTTGTGAAGTTGTAAAATCGTGTAAGTGAGAAAAAATTTAAGTGTTGTGAAGTGAAGTGGAAGAAAATGGAGCGAATTTGCAGGTATTTATAGAGAGGGGTGGAAGAAAATGGAGGGAATTTAAGGCGGTATCGAATTTTTGAAATTAGCGACGGTTTTCCTACGACCGTGGCTAATATTAGCGACGGTTTTAGCAAAATCATCGCTAATTTCAAATTAGCGACGGTTTTAGTTGATTCTGTTGCTAACTTTAGCGACGGTTAAAACTAAACCGTCGCTAATTTGAAATTAGCGATGATTTAGCTATAACTGTCGCTAACATTAGCGACGGTTGTATGAAAACCGTCGCTAAATACCGTTGTGTTTTATTCTAAACTCACGCTAATCGACAATGGTTTTCTTCCAAAAAAACACGCTAATAAGACAACTGTTAATGAAACCGTTTTCATAAACTTTCAAAGACAACGGTTTTACAGAACCATTGTCATTGACCCTAAAAACTGTTGTCTTTGACCCCCAAAAGACAACGGTTTTATAAAAACCGTTGTCTTTTGCTTAAAAAATGATCTACGACAATGGTTTTAACTAAAACCGTTGTTAAAAGTTTTTTAACAACGATTTTAGTTAAAACCGTTATCGTATGTGTGTTGTTGATTCTGAAATTTCTTGTAGTGGAATTTAGTTTGTGTGAAGATTTAATTGGATATGAATGAGAATATCAAACATGATATGTTTATGGCCCTTATATGGTGTGATTATATGATTAAAAATTAGGGACCGATATCAGTAAATTATGAAAAGTAGAGGAATCTGAGTGCCTAGGTCAAGATATGCTAATGTTCATGATGATGGTTTGTTTGTACAAAATATGTCATGTCAAACATGATATGTTTATAGCATGTTATGTCATGTTCCAAAATCATGTGTATTTATTATGTGTATGCTCGAACGGTCTTCGCTTACTGAGTGACGACCATATCACTTATCTCTTACTCTACACTATCCAAATAAGTTAGAATAGGAAATCAAGGAAGAAGAGCAAGATCAGTTTTAGGGCTGGTGAATCCAGTTTTTAATTCAAGTTGTAAACGCTTTCGCAGATTTTTATTGTTTTTAGAGTTTATGTTGTAAAGACGACTATATTTTATGATATTTATGAAATAAAATGGTTTAGTTTATAAACGAGGCTTATTGTTTGGCGACCATGTGATTGTTGAACAATGTCGGTGTCGACTAACCCGATCTCGGGGCGTGACACTCAAAACTGAGATGAAATCATCTGCTACATTTGGTGTTCCAACCCGTGCTACACTTTGCTCAATCAAGTCTCGTTTGCACATATAATTAAAAAGTAAATACACTAAACACCATACATGAAGAAAAATAGAATAAATCACTGACAAAAATTTTCGATTCATCTTTTTTTTAATAATTAAAACAACATCGATATATTGTTTTAATCATTTAAAGTTCTTGAGATACAATTTATTGTCGATTTCTTTTTAAAAAAATAGATGAATCGAATGTTCATCAATGATTAATTGTATTTTTTTCATACATGATTTTTAGTGAGTTTAATTTTTAATAATTTGTGCAAACGTGGCTAGTTTGAGCAAAGTCTAATACAATTTAAAGCACCAAGTGTAGCAGATGATTTCATCCCACAACCAATTAAAGCTATAATTTAATAGTTTTTCATATTATACATATAAAATTCCATAATATGAATATTTTTTTTTTACTTTATTTACTTTTTTCTCAATTTAGTATCATTAAAAAGTTTTTCTAAACATCCTAACCTTTAAATGCAGAGTCCGTGTAATTATGATAACACATGATAATATATTCAATTTTATTTTTTGTAAAATTTTTTTCAACATAAAATAGTGCAATTAAAACTTACTCTATTTTTGATTAGTTTTTTTTTCCCATAATTTCTGTACTTTTTAGTAATTCTACAATCATTTTTCATGAACTTAATCAAAATTTGATAGATAAAAAGATATTAAATAAATTTGTAAATTGGAAAATTTTTTCGGGCTTTTTGTACAGACATTTGATTTGGTTGATAATTAATATATTTGCTATGGTAAAAAAAACTTATTTTGCGACTTATAAGTTAAGTTAAATGTATATACTAAAAATAAAGAAAAAAAGACTTCAATGTAATTTAATTTGAGATAAAACCGGAAAATATCCCAAACAAATGGAATTAAACCGAAAATATTACTAGTAGGTCACGTGTCTTAATTTTGGATCTTTATTCCACAATATAACCAATTAATAGCATATATTTAGAGTTTTCGATTAGGGTTGAGCTCGTCCCGTCCAATAATTTAAGTGGATTGGATTGAGATTTTGCAACTCATTCGAAAATGGGCTTAAACGAACCGGTCTATGCAGGCAGGGGCGAAGGTAGAGCCTTTCCCGGGTGGTCCAAATTTTTTTAAAAAAATTTATATATAAATTTTTGTATAATTTTGAATAAATTTGATATTAGCCCGGGTAGATCAATTTAAAATTGTTAGTAATTCAAGGAACGATCACGACTTCAACCTATGTACACGATTATGCAAGCAAGAAGTATAGATCATCAACATACACAACACGAGAAGTTACGTGGTTCGATCAATCGATCTACATCCACGGGAGGAACAAATCAAAGCTTTTATTCACAACACTTTCATGTACAAGATACGAGAGTTCTTCCACTTGGAATGATAACCTTCTTCCTATCACACAAGAACACACACTCTCTTCTATCTTTGCTACACTCTAGTGTACTTTTTAGGAGACTCGGTTTTTTTCCTTGTGGAATTCCTTTCCTTCTTATATGTGTAGCTGCTGCCTTTCCGATAAGTTCTTGAGCTGGCCAACCGCTCCCTTAACTGTCTTCTAACTTCCAGTAGCTGCACATACATACCTACACACCACTTCTCAGGTGTTTTGGTGACACATGCTTCCAACAATCTTCGCCTTGTCTCCAAAACAAAACTTTACTTGTTGCTCCTCCTCAATCTCCCAAAAAAAGGGAGATTATCCTCTTTCTGTCAAGTTTACCAAGTCAAGGCATAGCCTAAACTTGGCTTGAGGCAAGGCTTTGGTTAACATATCTGCAGGATTATCACTTGTAGATATCTTCTGAACTTCAACATCTCCTTTTGAAAGTATATCCCTCACAAAATGTAACTTGACATCGATGTGCTTACACCTTTCATGAAACACTTGATGTCTTGTGAGATGTATGGCACCTTGACTATCACAATTCACCACTACTTGCTCTTGACTAATACCGAGTTCTGCCACTATACCTTTTAGCCAAATGGCTTCCTTAATGGCTTCTGTAAGGGCTATATATTCCGCTTCTGTGGTTGACAAAGCAACCACTGATTGTAGCGATGCTTTCCAACTGATGGCAATCCCAAATAAGGTGAAGACATATCCTGTTAATGACTTTCTTGTGTCCAGGTTCCCAGCATAATCTGAGTCCACAAATCCTTCCAGTGGCTTGTCCAACTTTCTTTGGTTTCGAAACATCAGGCCCAAATTGATGGTTCCCTTTAAGTATCTTAGGATCCACTTCATTCCTTCCCAATGCATTTTCCCAGGATTAGCCATAAACCTTGATATCAAGCTTATAGCATGTGAAAGATCTGGACGTGTGCACACCATTCCATACATTATACACCCCACACAGTTTGCATAAGGTATACTCCTCATTATACTCTGCTCTTCTTCATTTTCAAGAGCTTGTTTCCCGGATAACCTGAAGTGTGGCCCTATTGGTGTAGAGACTTGTTTGGACTCGTGCATCCTAAACCTTTCTAGGACCTTTCTAATGTAGTTAGCTTGACTGAGAAACAAGGTTTTTTCTCTCCTGTCCCTGATTATCTCCATACCCAGAATTCTTTTGGCCTCCCCCAATTCCTTCATATCAAACTCAGAGTTTAAGAGCTTCTTGAGAACTTGGAGCTCCTTGATGTTGGTGCTTGCAATTAACATGTCATCAACGTACAGCAAGAGAAAGGTAGTGGCTGTATCACTTAGCCTTTTCATATAAACGCAGCTATCAAAGGAGCTCCTGATGAAGTTTATCCTTATCATAAATTCATCAAATCTTTTATACCACTGTCGAGGACTTTGTTTTAGACCATAAAGCGATTTTCTTAGCAAGCAAACCTTATTGTTGTTCTTTGCTTCAATAAAACCCTGAGGTTGATCCATAAATATAGTTTCCTCAAGATCCCCATGAAGGAAAGCAGTTTTTACATCTAGCTGCTCAAGTTCTAGATTAAACTGAGCTACTAATGCCAACATCAATCTTATAGATGTGTGTTTAACAACTGGTGAGAAGACCTCATTAAAGTCAACCCCTTCTACTTGAGTAAAGCCTTTTGCAACTAATCTCACCTTAAACTTGGGTCTTTTTTTTTTCTTCACTGTTGGCTTCCTTAATCTTATATACCCATTTGCATCCCACCACTTTATGTCCAGGCGGTTTATCTACTAGCTGCCAAGTCTTATTTTTTATTAAAGAGTCAATTTCTTCGTTCATGGCTTTTAACCATTCATGCTTGAGTTTCCCATTCACAGCTTCGTGATAGTTAATTGGTTCTTGAAATTCCACACTTTCAGCTGTAGCTAATGCATAAGACACCATGTCAGCTTGTGCATACCTTTGTGGTGGTCTTATGGTCCTTCTTTCTCTATCTCTCGCCAACTTGTAGGTACTGATATCCTCATCCCGGTGTGCTGCTGTGTCAAACTCCTCATTTTCAGTAGTGGCTCTTGTTATATCCTCCTCACTCTGGTCTGGAGGTTCTTTTGAATCCTTCACCTCAAATTGTGAGCTGGTGTTTGGAATAGGACTAGTCCCAGGGGTGTCTGGCCTTAGTCCATATCCCATTTTTGATTCTTCAAATGTGATATCCCTGGTGTTAAAACATCTTGGGCCAGTAGCTTCAAGATTCCATACTTTATATCCTTTAACACCATCTGGATATCCAATGAAGATGCACCTTAAGGCCCTTGGTTCAAGTTTATCTTGCTTTACGTGGGCATAAGCAAGACAACCGAAAACTCTTAAGTGCGAATAATCTGCTGGAGAGCCACTCCAAATTTCCATTGGAGTTTTGTAGTTCAGTGCTGTAGAAGGGCATCTATTAATCAAGTATGCTGCTGTTACTATAGCCTCCCCCCAAAAAGATTTTGGTAGCTTTGCATTTAGAAGCATGCACCTTACTCTTTCAAGCAAGGTGCGATTCATCCTCTCAGCTGTCCCATTTTGTTGTGGTGTTCCCGGGACTGTCCTATGCCTTGTAATTCCTTTAACCTTGCATAGATGATTGAACTGTTCAGAGAGATATTCAAGACCATTATCAGTCCTCAAATGCTTCAGTCTTTTATTCAGCCTGATTTCCATCAATACAAGCCACTCCTTGAATTTTTGATAGGCTTCACCTTTGGATTTCAGAACGTATACCCAAAGTCTTCTTGAGTAGTCATCTATTATACTCATAAAGTACCTTCCTCCTCCATGTGTAAGAGTTCTTGCTGGCCCCCAGAGATCCGAGTGTGCATACTCAAAAGGACCACTGGTTGAGTGTTTTCTAGTCTCAAACTGAACTCTTTTGGATTTACCGAGTATGCAGTATTCACATGAGTCTAAGGTTTGGATTGAGTCCCCACAGAGAAGATTTTGCTTGGATAATTCATTCAATCCTCTTAGGCCCACGTGACCAAGCCTCATATGCCACAATTCTGTTACATCTTCATTCTTTTGGACAATTGATGAAGATCCTATGACTGTATTTCCTTGTAGAATGTATAATGAGTTTCTCTTGATTGCCTTCATTACCACTAATTGTCCTTTTGTGACTTTAATAGTTCCCGCATCAGATTTGAAGGAGTATCCTTGTGATTCAAGAGTTCCTAAAGATATTAGGTTTCTCTTGAGTTCTGGCACAAACCTTACTTGCTGCAGAACTCTATCCACCCCATTATACATCCTCACTCTTATGGACCCGATCCTTTTTACCTTGCAAGACTTGTTGTTTCCCAAAAGGACAATGCCCTCCTGTGAGTCATTAAAATGTTCAAACCATGACTTTGTGGGGCACATATGAAATGAACAGCCGGAGTCTAAAATCCATTCATTCTCTGACTCTTGACTAGTGACAGCGAGTGCTTCAGCTTCTTCATAATTGTCTAATGCTACTGCAGCCTCTCCTTCCCCCTTCGGTTTTTCATTTGGCCTATGCTTTCTCTCTGGACAATTCCTCTTGAAATGTCCTTCTTTATGGCAGTGGTAACACTTGTATCTTCCTTGGCTTTGCGATCTTGATCTGCTCTTAGGTTTGGGCTTGAAATTTCGCCTCTCTGGTCTTCCCCGAACAGAGAGTCCCTCTCCTTGTATTTCTTCATTTCGGAGTTTCCTTTGAAGTTCTTTGGCATTTAATGCGGATTGAACTTCTTCCAGTGTGATTGATGACTCTCTTCCATACAGCATTGCATCCTTGAAGTTCTCAAAAATCTTTGGCAAGGCATTCAGTAAGATCAAGGCCTTGTCTTCATCTTCTAGCTTGACTTCAAGGTTTTCGAGATCATCAAGAACCTTCATGAACTCGTCAATTTGGTCTCCAAGATTCTTGTCATCCCTTATCTTGAAGGAATAGAGTCTTTGCTTCATATACAAGCGATTGGCCAGGGATTTTGTCATGTATAACTTCTCCAGTTTCAACCACATAGCGGCAGCGGTCCTTTCTTTGGCCACTTCTCTCAATGGTTTATCTCCGAGACACAGGATTAGGGCACTGTGGGCTTTGGCAAGGATTTCATCACCTACGGTGGCTGACGTTTCTTCTTTCATCTTCAAGGCTTCACTCAACTCTTGCTGTACCAGAATAGCCTGCATCTTGATTCTCCACAGCGAGAAGTCGTTCTTGCAAGTGAACTTTTCTATATCGTATTTCATGGATCCCATTCTGCCGTAATTCTTGATTCGTCGTTTCTCGCTTCCCACAGACGGCGCCACTTGTTAGTAATTCAAGGAACGATCACGACTTCAACCTATGTACATGATTATGCAAGCAAGAAGTATAGATCATCAACATACACAACACGAGAAGTTACGTGGTTCGATCAATCGATCTACATCCACGGGAGGAACAAATCAAAGCTTTTATTCACAACACTTTCATGTACAAGATACGGGAGTTCTTCCACTTGGAATGATAACCTTCTTCCTATCACACAAGAACACACACTCTTCTATCTTTGCTACACTCTAGTGTACTTTTTAGGAGACTCGGTTTTTTTTCTTGTGGAATTCCTTTCCTTCTTATATGTGTAGCTGCTGCCTTTCCGATAAGTTCTTGAGCTAGCCAACCGCTCCCTTAACTGTCTTCCAACTTCCAGTAGCTGCACATACATACCTACACACCACTTCTCAGGTGTTTTGGTGACACATGCTTCCAACAAAAATATTAAAGAATGTTAGAGTTTAAAATTCTAATCCGAGTAACGCTAGATTCCTAGCTCCGCCACTGTATACAGGTTTCGGGCCTAGGAAGGGCGGGACGCGGTTGACTCGGGTTGGCCGCGGGCTGAGAAGCAAAAAAAAATCCAAAATCGAAAAACCCAAAATAGATGGCCTTGACCTAATTTTTCTTCTTTCAAACAACTAGTTCTTTTTTCTCCCCTCTTCTCTCGGTTCTCAGCGCCGTCACGCACTAGTCACTCGCCGCCGCCCCCACAGCCCACCACTCCGCCCCCTGCCGCTTAACCTCTCGGAGAGTTCATCACGGCGGTATGTGTCTATTTTCAAATCTACACGCGTTGTGTGCCTTTTTCTTCCATATTCTACCAACATTTTTTAGGGATATTTTGCTAAAATCAGGTTAGAAATTGAAATAAACATATCTAACCATGAATTTCGGATTTGTCATGGAAATGCGCTTATGAAATGTTGATTTTATTTAACATTTTTAATGAAAAACGTACATTGGTGTGACTTTGATTTTCAAAACTTTGAAGGATACTGAAACAAGGAAGAGATGAAGAAAGAGTGCTTCCATTTCGAGATTGCGTGAGAATGGCGGATCCACAGCTACCGGAGGATTTACTCATTGAAATTTTGATACGTCTCCCGGTGAAATCTATAGTAAAACTCAGGTGGGTTTCAAGAACATGGCGTGATTTGATTGGGAGTCCTATATTCATCCACAGATACCAAAACCGCGAGAGAAAACAGTGTGTGTTGTTTGTGAAACTCTATTTGATGCAGAACAATGGACCCGAACCGATGCTCTCTTTTCACCATCCAGATTTCCCCGAATTATTGGTATCCCCCAATCTATCCATTCCAGTTTTGCCTGATCTAGACTTCCGTTTCCCTCCTCGCATTTATTCAGATGTCCAAATGTATGGTCCTTGCAATGGGCTTGTTTGCATCCCATTCGTTGATATCATTTTCTTATGCAATCCGGCATTGCGAGAATTCAAGCCGCTTCCCCCTCTAAACATTCCCTGTCCACAGGGTTATGATGTCTTTCCTTTTGAATTTGGATTTGGGTTTGACCCAAACACTGGCGCTTACAAGGTAATCCAGATTTCTCAAATCGCTTCAGATAACTGGGACGATTTTGTACGCAAACAAGATCATTACAGCAGGATTGATTTATACAATTCAGCCTCCAATTCATGGAAGCGTATTGGTGCAAAACTACCTGAGATCGTTTATGCACGTTCTTTTCAAATTTTCTTTAGTGGGGTTCTTCACTGGTTTGCATGGATAGATAGTTCAGAAAACCATCCATGCATTCTTTGCTTTGACATAAGAACGGAGGCTTTTCAGCTGTTAGCGTTTCCTGAAGATTTCCCCAAATCAGAAAACATCCCCAGCCTGATAGTGTTAAATGAGAGTTTGGCAATGGTTCGTTATCCACAGTGGAGCGAAGAATCCGGCCGACAGAGATAGAGATTTGGGTGATGAAGCAATACGGGGAGAAAGAGTCATGGACGAAGCAGTTTGTGATCGGCCCTTACATGGTTGATTGCCCTTTATTGTTTTTGAATGATGAGTGGTTGCTGGTTGAATCCGACAACGGCCAATTGGCTGTTTGTGCACTCGAAGGAAACCAGTTCGTGGGATTACAATTCTACGGAATTGGTTTTACGTGGAGTGCTGTGGTTTATGAGGAGGGTTTGATAAGTTTAAATCACATAATATCAGGTGTTCCTGAAAATGAGTAAAGATTATTATATTTTAGGATCTTAAACATGCCTTGTGTTCTTATCATCTTGTTATTGTCTGTCAATGAATGTGTGAACTCGCAGTCGTTATTTTTGGTGGGTTAACTCATGTGACGTTTCTTTAGAAGACTAGATTATGGTTTGTTGTGTCTTGAGAAAAAGATTTATTAAAATCTATTCAAGTGTTTATAATTTCATATTTTGAAAAATAATTGTTACATAAGTTAATTGTCATTTTAAACCTTAATATTTTATTTAATTGTTACGAGATTTTGCTATGTTTAGACTTCAAGGAATTATTACTAGTTTAGTTTACATGATAATAATAATAATGATGATAAAGAAAAATAAATAGATTTTTCGTTTATTTGTGATATATTTTTTACCATAATATTTTTAGTTCATAATATTTTATAGTGGAATGAGAGGTACACTCCAAATGTTGTTAATCACCATCCGTCCTATTGTTTTAATATATAAAGTGGCCGTAATATCTTTTATTACTCTTTTCAACCTTTCGAATTAAAGCTCTAATTTAATAATTTTTCATTTTATGCATATAAAATTCCAAAACATGAATATTCTTTTTCCTTTATTTACTATTTTCTCGATTTAGAATTATTAAAAAGTTTTTGTAAACGTCCTAATCTTTAAATGCAGAGTACGTGTAATTTTTATACGAAATGATAATATATTAAATTTTATTTGTTTATAATATTCTTTTTCCAACATAAATTAACGCAATTAAAACTTGGGAAAATTAGAGATAAATCTCCAAACTCAAACTTAAATTTATTTTAACTCTTTACACCTAAAAAACTTTGTCCAAACTCATTAAAAAGATAAAAGTGACAAAAAGGCCCTTATATTTGTTAATTTTAATGATTGATTTTACTTGACCTTAAAATAGTATCAGAGACATGTAAAATTTATTTCAAACATTCAAATTTAGTATTACGGTGTAATGAAATGTTTGAGGAAGAGAATTTTCTCAAATAACATGAATTCAAAATCAGGTTCGAGATTAATTATTTACAGGATTTATTCCAGAACTCTGGAATAATTGAAACAAGAAGATCTAACCAAGGTTAGATATCTAGGAGAAAGTGGAACTTATCAGAGTTCTAGGTAAACATATGATTCAAAATAATAGATTCCTAGAAATAGTACCAGATTCTTCTAAACTCTCCGGAAATCTTAGAGAAATATAGAAGACAATTCAAAATTATGGCAATATGATGTATTATGTATTCAAAATGTGGAGAAAATCCTTGAAAACCAGGAAGAAATTCTTGGAATATTAAAGGATTTTCAAACAAGAATTCAAAACCTAGAACAGAGACCAAATTCTAGTAAAAAGACTTAAGAATGAAGGTTACCACTACTCTTTGATACCGAACCCTTATTACATCAAAGAGGGAAGGCCAAAGTGATACCATAACCTTTAGCCGAAAAAGAAAAGATGATCAATCTAATTAAAACAGTCTCTGAAATGAAATTAATTTGATGACAACTTTAGAAAAAATTTGTCACGCCCCGAGACCGGGGTTGGTCGACACCGGCGTTGTTCATCAATCACACAATCGAAAAACAACCAGCCTCGTAGCACAATATAAACCAAAACCAGTTTATTTCATAAATTCGCAAAATTTGAACATTTGTCTTTACAACGGAAAATAAATAAATGCGAAAACGTCTTACAAAAAAAATACGAAAATTCTAAATCCGAATACTACAATTCTCGAAATTTATCACCAGCCCCAGAATTGTTCTGATTCTTCTTCCTCAACCAGCAAGTGGGGGCCGTTCGAGTACACAACAACATGCATATAAAATTTCGAAATACATACACACACCATGCATATTTTGACTCATACCACATTCGTATCATTGACCTGACACTGAGATTCCTCTACTTTCAATTGTTTACTGAATTCAGTCCCTAATTTTTATTCCTCTAAGGGGTCGAGGCCGAATCGGTTATATCCCCACCGTATGAGGGTCATATCATAGTTGGGATTCCCTCCCATATCAAGTTGAATCCTCACAGTGTCAACATAAAACTCATGCAGAAATCATAAGCAGAAGGGGGTAGAAGAAGGATTGTACTCGACTGAATTTTTCAAAAAAACAAAAATGCATACACCGAAATTACACATTTAAAACAAGTCCACTTACCTTAAATTCTTGAGGAGAAAAACGTGAAAACCTCGGGATTCTTGCACTGGAATTTCGAAAATTCCTCTTCGGCGACTGAATTGCGGCAGCGCTTCGCGGCTCTCGAGAATCCTAAGAAAACTAGGGGAGAAACTCGAAAAATTGGAGTAGAAAATGGTGTGAATTTTCGAGTTATATGCCCTCCTATTTATAGGGGTTGGCTGCTATCTCGATCGAGTTTATCCGCGCGTTTGAATTGAATCAAATCTTCATCTAGAATCGTGATCTAAATCTAAATATTTATCCATGATCCTGGATGATAAATTTCGAAATCTTGATATCATTCCCTTGGATAAATTTCGAAATTATGCTATGTCCAGCCTGAAAAATTTTGACTTCTGTGTCTAATTTCCAATATTCGGTAGACTTTTTATTTCCCAATTATATTTCTTAAATCCCAAAATTTCCCTACCTAAACTCGAAATTTAGTGGTATTTTTCCAAGATAAGATTTTGATATTTTTTTCTTAAAATCCTGGTAGTTAAACTTTTAAATTTTTCCCAAGCCTATATTTTATCGTGCAAACTTTTCCCTATATCTCAACAATTTCGAAAATCCTCCCTAAATCCTTCAATATTTTCGAAAATCCTATGATATATACTTCGAGATTTGTAATCCAAGATTGAATTATCTTCTTGCTTAAATCTTTATCCAGGTATATCAAATCTTAAATCTATATCCGGTATAATTCTGCATATCTCAAATTCCGAAATATACACGATATTATTTAAATTCTTGAGTTCCAAATAATGCTCAAGATAAAATTATCCATTCCATTTCGAAAATCTTGGTACAAAATATTATCATGATAAAATGTAAAATCCCGGATTTTACATCCCTCCCTCCTTATGGGAAGTTTCGTCCTCGAAACTTGGGTTGACTAGTTCTATGAAGAGGTAAGGGTATTGGTTCCTCATCCTTTCTTCCATCTCCCATGTGGCTTCTCTTTCAGTGTGGTTAGACCATTGCACCTTGACGTAGGGAATGATTCGTCGCCTTAGTACTTGGTCTTTGGTGTCCACGATCCTGATGGGAACTTCTTCGTACTTCAGCTCTTCTCCCAAGTTACTTTCGGTCATGAGCGGTTCTACTTCCAACACGTGGCTTGGATCCGAGATGTATCTCCGTAGTTGGGACTCGTGGAAAACATTATGAATTCTTGACATGTTTGGCGGCAGTGCCAATCTGTATGCCAGTGTACCCACCTTTTCCAGAATTTCGAAGGGTCCTACATAACGGGGGTTCAGCTTCCCAGCTTTGCTGAATCGGACAACTCCTTTCATAGGCGAGACTTTTACGTAGGCCTTATCGCCCACGTTGAATTCCACTGGCCTTCTTTTCAGATCTGCCCAACTCTTTTGTCGGTCTTGAGCTGCCTTGAGTTTTTCTCGGACAACTGTAACCTTGTCTACTGTTATCTGTACGAGCTCGGGTCCTACTACTGCTTTTTCTCCCACTTCATCCCAATAAATTGGTGATCGACATTTCCTTCCATAAAGAGCTTCGTATGGGGCCATTCCGATGCTACTGTGATAGCTGTTGTTGTAAGCAAACTCAATTAAAGGTAGATGAGTGCTCCAATTGCTACTGAATTCAAGAGTGCATGCTCGCAACATATCTTCCAAAGTTTGGATGGTTCTCTCCGTTTGTCCATCGGTTTGAGGATGATAGGCCGTACTTAGGGTTACTTTCGTTCCCATGGCCTCTTGAAAGTTCTTCCAAAAGCGCGAGACGAACCTTGGGTCTCTGTCAGACATGATGCTCACTGGTACTCCATGAAGTCTTACAATATTGTCCATGTACAGTGTAGCTAATTTGTCCAGATTGTAGTTCATACGGACGGGTAGGAAGTGTGCAGATTTTGTAAGTCTATCTACAATTACCCATATTCCGTCCTGACCTTGCCTTGACTTTGGTAATCCTACCACAAAGTCCATGGAGATATGGTCCCACTTCCACTCAGGTATCTCCAACGGTTGCAATAATCCTCCGGGTCGCTGGTGCTCTGCTTTGACCTGTTGACAAACCTGACACTTAGAGACGAATACTGCCACATCTCTTTTCATTCCGTTCCACCAAAAATTCCTCTTAAGGTCTCTGTACATTTTTGTACTGCCTGGATGGACTGAAAACTTGGACTTGTGTGCTTCTGATAGTATTTCTTGGCGAAGGTTATCGTTGTTCGATACGCACAGTCATCCATTCATCCATAGGACTCCCTTGTCATCAATTTGTAGATCTTGAGACTTCCCGCTTTCGACTTGCTCCTTAAGTTTCTTTAGCTCGGGGTCTCGGTCCTGATTTAACTTGACGGTCTCCTGCAGACATGGCTAGGCCGAGAGGGAAGGTAGAGTGATCTTGCCTCTATTTTTCCGACTCAGAGCATCGGCCACTTTGTTCGCTTTACCTGGATGGTAACTTATAGTCAAGTCGTAATCCTTCAGTAGTTCGATCCATCGCCTTTGCCTCATGTTTAGTTCTTTTTGGTTGAACAAGTACTTGAGGCTCTGGTGATCTGTGAAAATCTCACATTTAGCACCATAGAGGTAGTGCCTCCAGATCTTTATGGCGAAGACAACCGCTGCTAGTTCCAGATCATGCGTAGGGTAGTTCTTTTCGTGAGGTTTCAACTGCCTTGACGCATAGGCGATCACTCTTCCCTCTTGCATGAGTACGCATCCCAGACCTTCCTTAGATGCGTCACTGTAGATTGTGAATTCCTTATCTTCAGTAGGTAAGATTAGCACTGGCGTGGATGCAAGTTTTTCTTTCAATGTCTGAAAACTTTTCTCGCAACCTTCGTCCCAGATGAACTTGGAATTCTTCTGAGTGAGCTTAGTCAGTGGTATAGCTATGGAAGAAAAACCTTCGACGAACTTCCTGTAATAACCTTCCAGTCCAAGAAAGCTTCTGATGTCTGTGGCGTTCTTAGGTTTTGGCCACTCTGTAATTGCCTCAACTTTCTTGGGATCCACTAATACTCCTGCTTCCTAGATCACATGTCCTAAAAAAGATACACTCTTAAGCCAGAACTCACATTTCTTAAACTTAGCATATAGCTCTTTCTCCCTCAGTGTCTGTAGTGCAAGACGGAGGTGCTCTTCATGTTCTTCCTCGTTGGGGGAATAAATGAGGATGTCATCAATAAATACCACTACGAACCGGTCCAGAAATGGTTTGAACACTCTGTTCATTAGGTCCATAAAGGCTGCAGGCGCATTGGTCAACCCAAAAGGCATCACTATGAACTCATAATGCCCATATCTTGTCCGAAAAGCTGTTTTGGAGATATCTTCAGCCCTGACCTTTAGTTGGTGGTATCCAGTCCTCAGATCCAATTTAGAAAAGACTGCGGCTCCCTTGAGCTGGTCAAATAGATCGTCTATTCTCGGAAGAGGGTACTTGTTCTTGATAGTGATCTTGTTCAGTTCCCTATAGTCGATGCACAATCTTATACTCCCATCTTTCTTCTTCACAAAGAGTACTAGCGCTCCCCATGGGGACACACTAGGTCGAATTTGTTTTTTGTCCAGCAATTCTTGGAGTTGCTCTTTTAGCTCCTTGAGTTCAGCTGGCGCCATCATGTAAGGTGCTTTAGAGATTGGTGCTGCACCAGGGACTAGATTAATTTCGAACACAACTTCGCGGTCCGGAACTGTCCCTGGGAGTTCTTCTGGGAAAACATCCGGGAACTCACATACTATTGGGATGTCTTCTATCCTCATTTCGACTTCTCCTTGCACTTCGTTGATCATTGCTAGGTAAATGTCTTCTCCGGATTTCATGGCCTTCCATGCCTGGGAAGCGGAAAGGAGTGATTTTCGTTCCTTGGATTTACCATGATACACGATCTCTGCCTGATTTGGTGTTCGGAGCTTAACTATTTTCCCTTTACAGTCCACTATGGCATTATTACTGGCTAACCAATCCATCCCTAGAATGATGTCGAAATCAACCATAACCAATTGTATCAAGTCGGCACTGAAAGTCTGATTAGCGATACCGATCTTACAATCCTTGTGAATTTCATGAGTTTCTATGGTCTTACTCGTAGGCGTGGCTATTCGAAAAGGTTCAGTTAGAGATTCGGGCTTAAGTCCTAATTTCTTAGCAAACCTTTTAGACACAAAATAGTGTGTAGCACCACAGTCAAACAATGTATAAGCAGGTACTTTTCGAAGTAAGATGGTACCTGATACGACTTCATTGGCGTCGTCCGCCTCTTCTTGGTTCATAGCGAACACCCTAGCATTAGGCTTATTCTCCTTTGGTTTGTTGGGGTTAGCTCCCACATTCGGCCCAGTTCCATTGTTGGGCCCAGCTGCTTGGTTGGCGGCCGTAGGACAATCTGCGATCCTGTGCCCTGCTTTCCCACATCCGAAGCACGCACCACTGGCTCTTCGACATTCCCCGGGGTGTCTGAAACCGCACTTCGGGCATGACTTGGGTCCTTGATGGTTGGCCGCTGAGTTTTGCCCTGAGGAAGATCCGCCTGATTGGTTTGGCTTTCTGAACTTCTGACCGCCCTGAGAAGACTGACCGGCATGAGGTCGCTTGTTCTTATTCTCTCCCTCCCTGCGGCGGATGTCGGTTTCAGCTCGGATAGCTGCGCCCATAAGATCTGCAAAATTGGCGGGCTGATAAACTGCTAAGGCTGACTGGATTCTACTGTTTAATCCTCTCTTGAAGCGGTGTAGCTTCAAAACTTCGTCCGTCATGATGGCCGGAGCATAAGACCCAAGTGCATTAAACTGGGAGGTGTATTCCACCACTGACATGTCTGGAGCTTGAGTGAGATTTTCAAACTCACTTAACTTCTGCAATCTGACCTCTGTCGGATAGTACTGTTTCAGAAATGTTTCTCGGAAGTTTCGCCATGTGATTGGTCCAGCAGCGATCATGGCTGGCAAGACTGCTTCCCACCATTTAGCTGCTCTGTCTTCCAGGAAATGCACAATCTCATCCACTTTGAGTGCCTCGGGAACTTCCAAAAGCCTTAACTGAGTCTCGACACTCTTTGGCCAACTCTGGCCAACTTCGGGATCAGCGTCCCCTCTGAATATCGGACATCTGTTCTTTCGGAGGGATTCATAATGAAATTTGATTCCATTCGGTGGTGGTGGTGGAGGTGGTTGATTGGCATTTGGGTTTCCCAACCCTTGCAGTGTTGTCGCCACTATGGTGGCTATGGCCATAAGATCAGCTCGGCTTAGATTAACTGCAGGCGGTGGTCCATTCTCCTGTCGATTCTCCTGTCTCTCTTCGCGATCGGCATTAGCATAACGCGGGTTGCGATTTTGCCTTGGGGGTCTGCCGGCCATTTCCTACATTCGCAAGTTCTAAAAATTGGTACGAGTAGGTTCATGCAATAGATTGCGAAGAAGTAAATTGAAATCAATGGAACAAATAAAATATTTTATTGATTTCTCAAACAGGAAAATAAATGAACATGACCAATCTAAATAAATAAATGTACTGAAGAAAAGAAAACGTAGCAACAATGAAAATAAACTACTAAGAATGATTCACTAAAATGTTCTAATCCGCTATCTCTCCATTCCCCTCGGCCACGTCAGGTAGGGCTTCTTCCTCCTCGGGATCCTCAGGCACCTCTGGGTCTAAGAACTCTGCAAGCTGCATCTGAAGACTCTGATTTTTCGATTCCAACTCAGCAATCTCTTCCCTGTGGGTCAGAATCTTTCCTATCGCGTCATTCAATTCATTTCTTGCGTGTGCGCAGTTTGTTTCATTCTTCTGGATGAGCTCCTTCTCCTTTGCTTTCCTTTCGTCTACCTCCTTGGATAACCTTTGGTTATTCTCAGATAATTGCATTATCACATTCCAGGATTCTTCAATTTTTTTCTTATCCCTCAGCCGGGCTTGACGGGCTTCAGAAAGTTATATGGTGCGTCTATCCACTTCCTCCTTAGCTTGCTTGGCTTGACTCATCGTTATTTGTAATGACTCTCGCAGTTCGTAGTTATGTTCTTTAACGAGCTCGAACATTTGGAAGACCTCGTCAATTCTTTTCTCTGCTGCCTCCAGTTTGGTAGTCAGATTTTCCACTTGTTGCCTCCTCTCAAGATTACTAGCTTTCAGCCTCCTGATAGTCCTATCCTGGTGTCCTATAGCCAATTCTTTTAAATGTATAGCAGCCTGAGCGCGCGTGCGATGCTGGTGGTAATCCAACTGAATAGTCTCCCTATGGGTAATCGGGGTTACTTTCTTACGAGCAGTGACACGAAAACGAGCCATTTCCTGAAAAAAAATAAAAAGGAAATGCTCAGAATATCACAAATATGACAGAATAAAAATTTCAAGGTTATATAGAGTCAAATATACGAAAATAATCAAAATTTTCGGAAATTTCCAAAAATGGAAAGTTTTGAGATAGACACATGGATTCGAAGCATATGTCGAGAGGATTCCAGAACAGTTGACGGAATCGAATTCGGAGTTTTCTATGAAAAGTTATAAGGGTTACAAAACTTTCCTAAAACGGCAAAAACGACGTTTCGGAGGCCTAAACAAAGGATTTTCGCGATTTGGACCCCTACCTCACGACTTTAAGGTGGTGAGTCTCGATCGTTGGGCCGTTTCGGAGGGAATAGCGTCGGTCCCGATTAAAAATTCGTCCGAATTTTTTTTTTTCCGAAAAAAAATCTTTTCCCACCCGGATTATGAACCTGGCGGCTCTGATACCACTTAAATGTCACGCCCCGAGACCGGATTGGTCGACACCGGCGTTGTTCATCAATCACACAATCGAAAAACAACCAGCCTCGTAGCACAGTATAAACCGAAACCAGTTTATTTCATAAATTCGCAAAATTTGAACATTTGTCTTTACAACGGAAAATAAATAAATGCGGAAACGTCTTACAAAAAAAATACGAAAATTCTAAATCCGAATACTACAATTCTCGAAATTTATCACCAGCCCCAGAATTGTTCTGACTCTTCTTCCTCAACCTGCTCTTCGAATTTATCTGGGAAGGGGAGTAAGGGGTGAGTATTTTGGGAAATACTCAGCAAGTGAGGGCCGTTCGAGTACACAACAACATGCATATAAAATTTCGAAAGACATACACACACCATGCATATTTTGACTCATACCACATTCGTATCATTGACCTGACACTGAGATTCCTCTACTTTCAATGGTTTACTGAATTCAGTCCCTAATTTTTATTCCTCTAAAGGGTCGAGGCCGAATCGGTTATATCCCCACCGTATGAGGGTCATATCATAGTTGGGATTCCCTCCCATATCAAGTTGAATCCTCACAGTGTCAACATAAAACTCATGCAGAAATCATAACCAGAAGGGGGTAGAAGAAGAATTGTATTCGACTGAATTTTTCAAAAAAAAAACGAAAATGCATACACCGAAATTACACATTTAAAACAAGCTCACTTACCTTAAATTCTTGAGGAGAAAAACGTGAAAACCTCGGGATTCTTGCACTGGAATTTTGAAAATTCCTCTTCGGCGACTGAATTGCGGCAGCGCTTCGCGGCTCTCGAGAATCCTAAGAAAACTAGGGGAGAAACTCGAAAAATTGGAGTAGAAAATGGTGTGAATTTTCGAGTTATAGGCCCTCCTATTTATAGGGGTTGGCTGCTATCTCGATCGAGTTTATCCGCGCATTTGAATTGAATCAAATCTTCATCTAGAATCGTGATCTAAATCTAAATATTTATCCCTGATCCTGGATGATAAATTTTGAAATCTTGATATCCTTCCCTTGGATAAATTTCGAAATTATGCTATGTTCAGCCTGAAAAATTTTGACTTCTGTGTCTAATTTTCAATATTCGGTAGACTTTTATTTCCCAATTATATTTCTTAAATCCCAAAATTTCCCTACCTAAACTCGAAATTTAGTGGTATTTTCCCAAGATAAGATTTTGATATTTTTTTCTTAAAATCCTGGTAGTTAAACTTTTAAATTTTTCTCAAGCCTATATTTTATCGTGCAGACTTTTCCCTATATCTCAACAATTTCGAAAATCCTCCCTAAATCCTTCAATATTTTCGAAAATCCTATGATATCTACTTCAAGATTTGTAATCCAAGATTGAATTATCTTCCTGCTTAAATCTTTATCCAGGTATATCAAATCTTAGATCTATATCCGGTATAATTCTGCATATCTCAAATTTCGAAATATACACGATATTATTTAAATTCTTGAGTTCCAAATAATGCTCAAGATAAAATTATCCATTCCATTTCGAAAATCTTGCAAATCTTGGTACAAAATATTATCATGATAAAATCTAAAATCCTGGATTTTACAAAATTGCTCTCGAGGATCTCCAAGGCCTTGCAGAATCTTTTACAAATATCAAGATTGTTGATCTAAAGATGAACACAACTGAGGATGAACAACCCAACATAACCTAGTCATCGTCTCAGGAACCACCAAGATAAAGTGTGGGATCTCAGAATATAAATATGAGATAATCCCAACCAGACTTTCATACCGGTAGAGAATCACACCCAACGGGAACGAGGTCAAGGAGAAATCAAATTCCTTGCACCAAATACCTTATGAGAAATCTGTTTTATAACCTATACATTCTTATGGGATTATTCTTAACCTAGATGTATTAGACTTCAAAAACAGAGAAGATATCATAGATTATTATACATCTTCTATGAGAATTGCAGCAGACACACTTGATCTCAATAGAGAAAGATTCATTAAATTATTAGAAACGAGTCTTCTGAGATCAGTTAAAATTGCTTGGGACATGATTTCGGTAGAAACTAAAGAATCAGTTCTAGTCGGAGAATCTCTCAGCGAGATAGCCGGAATAATGGTTATAAGGGTAAACTATTTTAATAGTCAAGATACAAATAAGAAAAAGAAATACGCTCAAGCTATGTATAGTCTTGAATTACATGATATATATTTAGTGGACGAATATATTATGTTATTCACCAAAAACTCAAGATAGAAGTAGCACGAACCATGTCCCAGATTCATATCGGAGCAATTCAGATTATGATAAAAACTACTTTTAAAGAAGGAATATATTCATCTATTGATATGCTATATGCGATAAAATAATTAGTAACCTTCAAGATTCAGTACTGGGAACAATCTCAAGAAATCTCTATGCAAAGAAAGTTGTAGGAGTAATTTATCCAAGAATGTCCTACAACCTGGTAGATCGAGATTTTAACCGAGCTTTGGCATTGCATCATAACTTCAAAGAAAAAAGCTGATGAAAGAGGGTAATAGACCGTATTCTATTATCTATCAAATCTCATATACTCTATCTAATACACATCATTCAAATTTTTTTATCAGAAATGGGTTCATTTAAATATCTGAAATATTTGTTTTATTATAATAATTACAAATTTGTTCATTTTATCTGTTTGACAGTGCATGCGAAGATCGCAAAACCCTGACTTGCTTATCTTTGATCCAGAGATCGAAAGAACTGCACGAAGATTAAGAAAAGCAAGAAGAGAAAAAATTCAAACAATGGCCGAAAACATAGAGAATGACAGACATAACCTGCCAGAGGCTATACCTATCAGAGATCACTTCCGACCAGTTATCACTACTCATTATTATGGCATTGCTCGAGGGAACATAAACGCCAACAATTTCGAGCTGAAGCCTGCTCTGATAAATATGATTTAGCAGAACCAGTTTACGGGAACTATCACTTCTGATCCCCACGTTCATTTGAGGACCTTCTTGGAGTTCACGGATACGGTAAAAATTAATAATGTTTCTGACGATATTATTAGATTGCGTTTGTTTACAATAAAATATTTTTTTGTTTTATTATAATGATTACAAATTTGTTCATTTTATCTGTTTGACAGTGCATGCGAAGATCGCAAAGCCCTGACTTGCTTATCTTTGATCCAGAGATCGAAAGAACTGCACGGAGATCGCAAAGCCATCGTTCTCCCCATCTTGTTTTATACAACTCAGGTCCTAATTCATGAGAGTAAATTGATGTAAAATTTCCTATAATTAATATCTTGGAAGATGGCTTGTTGTCTTATCATGTTTTCTGTCTCAAGTATTTCTCGAATGGGTTTTGATTTTATTGTAGACATAGATATGGAAATGAAGAAAGCCTTTTTAGCTAGGTTGTATTACATTGAAATATAAGTGCAAGGAAATCAATGTTCCGAAGGAGAAATTTCATGTTAATCTTATGTTAATACCCCAAGGCTCCGTTTGATACGTGTGATAGAATAAGTAAATTATTAATAATTAGAATGATTAAAAAATGAGATATATGGATTAATAGTATGATAATATAAATAACATGGTGTTTGATATGATTTTAAAATGATGGATTAATTTTGTAAATTTTATTGTAATGATCAAAATGCCACAAATGTTAATTAAATATATATTCTTAAAATAATTGGATAAATAATTAAATATTTATAATTATAATTTACATTTATTAAAATAATTTAAATATATTAATTATAAATAAATTTTTAAATAGTATTTATTTTAATAATTAAAATAGCAATAATATTTTGAATGTTAGTGTTAAATAAAATTTTAGTAATAATTACAATATTATTGTTTTTTTTAAAATTATTATAAATATTCTTAAAATAATTTGATAGATAATTAAATATTTATAATTAATAATTAAAATAATAGTAATATTTTGAATATTAATTTTAATGTTAAATAAAGTTTAATGATATTATAATATTATTGTTTTTAAATAATTATAAATATTTTTAAAATAATTAAATAGATAATTAAATATTTATAATTATAATTTATGTTTATTAAAATTAATTTAAATATATTTATTAGAAAATATATTTGAAAATATTAGGTAATCATTAAACATAATAAATTAGAATTTAATAAATATTTATTTTTATAAGAGATAAGAAGATAAAAATGTAATCTGTGGTGTATTGATTACTTATCCCACTTAATTTGTTAGATTAATAATCAAATAATTAATCATAAAATTAGGTCTTAAATCGGGTCAAAATGATTTTTAATATATCTTAAAATTTTTAACCAAACATTAAATAAGTATATGATTATTCATCTATTCTTATTTAATCACATCAACCAAACACACCTTTAGTTTAAGAAGTCAAATGATTTCAGTAGCTAGTAGATCCTTAACTTTCAGTAGAACTCGTTCTACATGATTTCATGTACTATTTATATAGATGTTACGTATAACAAATGACAAGCTAAAAGTTAGTCTATTTTTGATACATGTATATTTAATAAAAATTAAAGAGCCGTTTCAAATCAGACGTTGAAATCAATATAAGAAAAGCTCTTCTCTCTCGAATTCTTGAAAAAAATCAATCTCTAAGTTAGAAGCATATCAAGTAGGGATGTAAATGAACCAAACCGTTTGTGAGCTATTCGAAGCTCGATTCGATAAAAGCTCGTTTGAGCTCGTTTAATGAGGCTCGTTAAGATAAACAAATCAAACTCAAGCTTTACAGTATTTGGCTCGTTAGCTCGTGAACATGTTCGTTGGTAAGTTCATGAATAATCTTTTAGATGAAAAAATAATAATTTTGATATTTGATTTATTGATTTTTGTAATGGAACCAAGCTCTCAGAATCTCTTGTAACCACCCGTTAACAGATCACACTTGAGGAATTACGAGACAATCAATCCAAGAACTCAACACACGATAAGCAAAATAAAGAAAATAACTCTCGAGACACGATTTACGTGGTTCGGTCATTAATCGACCTACATCCACGGGAGGATCTCATCTTTATTAATCAACAATCTGAGTTTGAATTACAAAGAAAAACAACAAGCACTCCTACAGAATTCACTCTCAACATGCACTCTCTTCTTTCTCAGAACACATGCTCTTGAATTATCTCTTGGTGTACTTATATTCCTTCAGAGATGACCGAATGAATCTATTCAAAGAACTGCCTTCCTTCAAGACTCCTTGCTTCTATTTATATGGGCATAACTCCTTTATTCAGTTATCCTATCTGTTACAACAGAAGCCTTCCTCTCCAGTTGCTTTCTCGATCCCTCAGCTTTGAAGTTGTTAACTTTGCCATGTCACTCATTAAATGCTGACTAAGATGGTTGAGTTGGCACAATGAAACCACAATTCTCCACCTTGACAATCAACCAGCTTAAACTGATTAGCTCCTCCAGGTTCCCTGCTTCTACGTCTTTTCCCCACTGGAAACATTTATCAAATTCAAACAATGCTGAAACTTTGAGTTTGGAATAATCTTTGTACACATATCTGCAGGGTTATCTTTTGTACTGATCTTCCTTATTGATACAGAGCCTGTATCAACCACTTCCCTTACAAAATGCAACCGAACATCTATGTGTTTTGATCTTTCATGGAAGACTTTATGCTTGGATAAATGTACTGCACTTTGGCTATCACAGTGAACGTTTATTGTCTCTTGAGCATATCCCAAGTCTTCCAAGAATCCTTTTATCCATAAAGCTTCTTTTACAGATTCAGTAACGGCCATGTACTCAGCTTCCGTTGTTGATAGAGCTACCACATGTTGCAGCATAGCTTTCCAACTTACTGATGTCCCATACACCATAAAGATATATCCGGTTAAGGATCTTCTTGTGTCTAAGCTTCCAGCAAAGTCTGAGTCAACATACCCGGTTACAATGTCCAAAACCTCACCAGTATGTCTGAACATCAACCCAAGCTCAAGAGTTCCCTTAAGATATCTGAGGATCCACTTAATTGCCTGCCAATGCTCTTTTCCCGGGTTAGCCATGAACCTACTTGCTAAGCTAATTGCATAAGCAAGATCTGGCCTAGTACATACCATATCATACATTAAACATCCCACAGCACTTGCATACGGAAATTTCTGCATATTGGCTTTGTTCTAATCAGACTTTGGTGATTGGCTTGTTGACAGCTTAAAGTGATTTTCAAGTGGTCCATGCACTGCCTTATAGTCTTTCATCTCAAACCTTTGAAGCACTTTTCTCAGGTATCCAGTTTGAGTAAGCCATAGAACTCTCTTTGTTCTGTTTCTTACTATCTCCATTCCTAGTATCCTTTGGGCAGCCCCTAAGTCTTTCATTTCAAATTGTTCATTGAGTTCATGTTTCAGCTTCTGTATTTCAGTAAGGTTATGACATGCGATTAGCATGTCATCAACATAAAGTAAGAGATGCATTTGTCTTCCACATTGAAGTGTCTTATGGTAGACACACCAGTCATGCTTATTCCTTACAAAGTTGTGATTCAACATGAACTCATCAAATTTCTTATACCATTGCCTAGGGGCTTGCTTGAGACCATAAATGGATTTTTTTAAAAGACATACATGTGGTGATTTTGACTTAAATTCAAAATTTTGTGGTTGCTCCATATAAATCAGTTCTTCAAGGTTTCCATGCAGGAAAGTTGTCTTAACATCCAGCTGTTCAGCTCAAGATCCTCAGTAGCTACAATGGAAAGCACAATCCTTATTGACCCATGTTTGACAACATCTGAAAAAATTTCTTGGTAGTCTATCCCTTCAATTTGCGAGTATCCTTTTGCCACTAACCTGGCCTTGTATCTAGGATTCTCAACTCCAAGTATACCTTCCTTTTTCTTGAAGATCTACTCAGAGCCAACAATTCTCTGATTTTGTGGCTTAGGGACCAGTTCCCAGGTCTTATTTTTTATTAAGGAATCAACTTCATCTTTCATTGAAGTATACCATGAGTGCCTCTCTTTTGAATTCATTGCTTCTTCCACATTTCGAGGTTCATATTCATTTACTTGAGAAGCAACTGAAAAAGCATAAGAGACCAAGTCTGCATGACCATATTTCTGAGGTGGTTTAATGGTCCTTCGTTCCCCGTCCCTTGCTAACTGATAGTCATCCAGGTTTTTTTTTTGATGTTGTACTTTCTGTGGAATCTGGAATGATATCATCCATTTCCTGTAGTAGGTTAGGAAGCTCCACCTTGACAGATGTATCATTGCTACTGGTACTGATTTTTGGAGTTGATATATTCAGTGGTTTATCTTTAAAAGGATACATATCCTCTTTGAAGGTCACATCCCTGCTTAGAAGTAGCCTTTGAGTTCAAGGTTCTATACACCACAATCTATAGCCTTTAACTCCTTCTGGGTAGCCGAGAAACACACACTTGATGGCTCTTGTATCTAGTTTTCCTTGTTTTATATGTGCATAAGCAGCACATCCAAACACTTTTAGTTCATCTAGATTAGGAGGTGACCATGTCCACAATTCCATAGGAGTTTTAAAACCCAATGGTATTGATGGACTTCTATTAATTAGATAGCATGCAGTAGCTACTGCCTCGGCCCAGAAAGATTTGGGCATTCCTGAATAGGACATGATACATCTCACTCTTTCAAGTAGTGTTCTATTCATTCTTTCTGCTGTGCCATTTTGTTGTGGTGTGCCAGGGATTGTTAGGTGCCTCGAGATACCCTTTTCCCTGCAGAATTCAAAGAACTCTTTTGAGCAAAACTCCAGCCCATTGTCTGTCCTTAGCTTTTTAAGTCTCTGTCCGGACTGATTTTCAGTGAGAGTCAACCAAGTTTTGAACTTATCTAAAGCTTTACTCTTATTCTTTAATGTGTAAACCCATACTCTACGAGAAAAGTCATCAATTATGGATAGGAAATATCTGGCCCCACCATTTGAAGCAACAAGTGAAGGCCCCCACAGATCAGAGTGCACATATTGCAAGGGAGCCTTTGACGTATGTAATCCTTTGGTGAACTTTACTCTAGTAGAATTTCCCTTTACACGGTCTTCACAAAATGCTAGTGGAGTAATTTGTTTATTTCGTATCAATCCTTGCTTATGTAATTCTATTAAGCCTTTCTCACTGACATGCCCAAGCCTTAAGTGCCATAGCATTGTATTATCTTGGTTCTTTTCTATTGTAGCAGCAGATCCAACAATGGTACTTCCATCTACAATGTATAAACCATTTTGCTGAGTTCCTTTCATGTGAATTAGAGACCCTCTGGAGACACTTAATATTCCATGTGCAGCTTTGAATGTATATCCTTGTTTATCAAGAGTGCCAAGGAAATGAGATTCCTTTTAAGTTCTGGTACATAGCGCACTTCTCCCAGGATTTTCTCAGTACCATCTCTTAATCTCAATCTGATGTTCCCAATACCACTCACTCTACAGGTTTTATTGTTACCAAGAATGACTTGTCCCCCATTGGACTCATTTAGAGACTCAAACCAATCCTTGTTAGGACTCATATGAAAAGAGCATTCACTTTCTAGTATCCAACAGTTTTCCTTTTTGAGGTCTGATGTGCATAGGACATCCCCGCTTTCATATCCTTCAAGTATTGCCTCTGCCTCACCTTGATCTCGATGTTTTTCACCATTTTTTTAAAGTTCTGGACAGTTTCTTCTGATATGACCAGGTTTATGATAGAGAAAGCACTTGAATTGTTTTGTCTTGGATCTCGATCTACTTCGGTGTTTTGATCGAGAATCCTTCTTTTCAGTTCTGCCGCGAGAGTACAATCCATCTCCAACATCTTTATACTCCTTTTCATTGTGTGTTTGAGATTCTTTTGCCTTTAGGGCCTTTTGTATGTCTTCGAATGACAGGGACTCCCTTGCCTACTTCATAGTATCAGAGAACACTGAGTAGGATCTTGGAAGAGCATTAAGAATGATAATGGCCTTATCTTCATCTTCTACGTCTGTACCAATATTTTGTAAGTCTAAAATGAGCTTGTTAAACTCATCAAGATTTTCGCATATTGATTTAGTCTCTGTCATCTTGAACCCGAATAGTTTACCTTTTAGATAGATTCTGTCTTGAAGGGATTTTTTCATATACAGAGATTCTAACTTGTTCCATATGCCAGCAGCTGTTTTTTCCGAGGATACTTCCCGAAGAACTTTATCGTCTAGATTCAGAGTGAGGGTGCTGAACGCCAATTCAAGAATTTCATCTTTCTTCTCACGGTCAAGTGTATCAGGGAGATTCTTTTCACCCAGTAGGGCTTTCGCAACTTTCTGTTGAACAAGAATGACGTACATTCTCCTTTGCCATAAACCAAAATCTCCCTTTCCGTCAAAACGTTTCACCTCAATCTTTGTACCCATCGCTTTGACTTGTACAACTTTGAACCTGGGCTCTGATACCACTTGTAATGGAACCAAGATCTCAGAATCTCTTGTAACCACTCGTTAATAGATCACACTTGAGGAATTACGAGACAATCAATCCAAGAACTCAACACACGGTAAGCAAAATAAAAAAAACAACTCTCGAGACACGATTTACGTGGTTCGGTCATTAATCGACCTACATCCACGGGAGGAGCTCATCTTTATTAATCAACAATCTGAGTTTGAATTACAAAGAAAAAACAACAAGCACTCCTACAGAATTCACTCTCAACATGCACTCTCTTCTTTCTCAGAACACATGCTCTTGAATTCTCTCTTGGTGTACTTATATTCAAGAGCATGTGTTCTGAGAAAGAAGAGAGTGCATGTTGAGAGTGAATTCTGTAGGAGTGCTTGTAGTTTTTCTTTGTAATTCAAACTCAGATTGTTGATTAATAAAGATGAGCTCCTCCCGTGGATGTAGGTCGATTAATGACCGAACCACGTAAATCGTGTCTCGAGAGTTATTTTCTTTATTTTGCTTATCGTTTGTTGAGTTCTTGGATTGATTGTCTCGTAATTCCTCAAGTGTGATATGTTAACGAGTGGTTACAAGAGATTCTGAGAGCTTGGTTCCATTACAAGTGGTATCAGAGCCTAGTTTCAAAGCTGTACAAGTCAAAGCGATGGGTACAAAGATTGAGGTGGAACGTGTGGTATCAGAACCCAGGTTTAGATCGAGCCGTGGGTAGAATCCTCGATACCTAAACGAAGGAGGTGAGGGCTCCTGGTAAAAATCTTTGATTAAACTCTCGAGGTGGTTTATGCTCCCAGTATTCATGTAAGGCGTGCGCTCCAACGCAGTGAAGTGGAGTAACCTCAATTGGAGGACGAATAAGGCTTGAGGGGAGGCTCGGACCATGAGAATAATAGTGGAACTTCGTTTGAGGGGAGGATTGTTGGGATGCAACCAAAGTCCCACGTTGGAAGATCTAGAGAAAGATCATGGGTTAATAAAAATGAAATGATATCTCCATTGGTATGAGGCCTTTTGGGTGGTTCCAAAAGCAAAACCATGAGGATTAAAATCTAAAATGGACAATATCATACCAGTGTGGAGATATCTGGATTCCATTGGTCCTAACAATTTTGCATATTATTTATGAAATATATAGAAATATATATTAAATTTATTTATTTAATAAATTTACAAATTTTAATAATAATAATATAATTTTCTTTAAATATATAATTTATTTTTAATTAATTTAATGAAAATTTAAATGTATAATTCATATTTATTAAGCTTTTTTAGGCTCGATAAATGCTTGAATAAGCTCGTGAGCCATGCATATATTCGTTAAATAAAGCTCGAGCTCGACTCGATTATAAACGAGCCAAGCTCAAACATTCAAGAGTTTGGCTCGGCTCGACTCGATTACATCCCTAATATGAAGACTACTAAAATTATTTCTAAAGCACACATTGAAAGCTTATTAGATACTGAGATCATTCGTTCGTTCTACTGCGTACTCACAATCTTTGTATTTTGTATTTATCAGTAGAAATTTTGAGTATTTGTAATATGTAGAAAGATTATTTTCCAGAAATCTTGATATTACATTTTAAAAAGTTATGATACTAGGAATTTCAATAAACAAATGTAAGACCTACTGAAGTAGTTTGTTCAAGGGTGGTACTCTTCGAAGTTTCTAATGATACCTCTAGAAACAGAATTAGGGGAGACATAGAAGGAATTTATCCTTTGATATTTCAGAAACAAAACTTGTGTTATTTTTTCTTTACGTGTAAAGACCAGACCCGGATCACCTAGTAAACAAAGATTAAAAAATGGAATTAAACTTAATTAAATCATAAATAGATAAAACAACGGAAAAACAAACTTGAATATTATACAACCCCATAGAAGATAGAAACTGCAACAACCAAATGTTATACAACCATATCGAATCAAGAATTTAAACCTCCAAAGACACAGAAAACCAGGAAGGTAACTCCAGACAACATAGCCCCTGCTAGCTCACCGCTCTCTCCGGGTTCATCCAACCTAAGACATGCCCCGCGAAATATGGTGTCCAAGAAAACAAATTCGAGAACGTGAGTGACAAATCACCATGTATGAAGTATGACTAATTAGTTCTATATGATGGATATATGCACGTGTACAGGGTATCAGGAATCAAACTAGATCAACATGCTCAGTCTGGAGGTGTCATGGTGTGTAGCATGCTACATTGTTGCATCAGGAGTTGGCTCCCACACCAAATCGAGATCATGGACAACCAATGTCCCTGTCAACTGTAGTCGAAGAAAGTGGATCCCGATGTCAAATCAAACAAAAAATAGGGTTGAATGACCTTCATCGATTGGGAAATCAAAAGAAATACATGTCCAACATGATATGCATGCAACATAAAAATGTGACATAATACACACACATAAAATATTTCAAGTAATATGCAACACAGAGAAATGTGTACTTAATCCTATGTATCTTAGCAATACTTATGTACCTCAAAAATTGTTCTAGGAGC
Organism: Primulina tabacum; assembly: GCF_025594145.1. Lineage (NCBI taxonomy): Eukaryota > Viridiplantae > Streptophyta > Magnoliopsida > Lamiales > Gesneriaceae > Primulina > Primulina tabacum. The sequence continues at coordinate 37,638,816 of NC_134560.1, read as the reverse complement.
ACATGGGTGTAATGTCCAAGCCTACAATTCCAGTGACTACCAGATCACTATTTCTAATCCAAAATGCTTGACTAATCTAATATCTACTCCCAATAATTATTAAGGATTCAAGTCTATACCTTCGTCCGTCTTCATCCTGCTAATGTCAAGAGCCCACAAAGGGAGTACAGCTTGGCTACGAGCCCGGTAGTCTCTTGCTAGTGCCCGAGCCTCAATAATATGGCTAGAAACACTCGATATAAGACTGGATGGCTCGAGGATCTTTCGATTTTGTGCTTAAAAATGTAATATTCCATAAGTTATATATATTCCAGAAATTTTGTGAAAATAAGTTGTGATATTTTCGTAAAATAAATTATTATAATATGATCAAAACTGAAAAGTCGGTAAAACTCAAAAACTACCATTAATATTATTATTATTATTATTGTTATTATTATTAATATATAATCTAACATTCATTGTGAATCGTCAATTTTTTCCATAATATGTTATAATTTCATTCAAAAAGTTAGTGAAAAATAAGTGGATATATTTTTGTAAAAGAAATTATTATGATATAGTCAAAAATAAAAAAAAAAGTTTGTAAAACCCCCGTTAAAAGATGATTTTCGATAAAACTCTTACACTACAATAATAATAATAATTATTAAAATTAATAATTTATCTATAAATGTACACATGATACGGTGTGAAGTATAAGAAAATACCGAAGGATACTTTAAGATTTAGAGCACAAAATCAACAAAGATTAAAACTTGAAAAAATTGTCAAAACACACCGTAAATATAATCTTTCATAATTTTTTGTATGTTATATTGCTAAATACATAAAATATTATGAAATTGTGTTATATATGAGACATTTAAATAACAAAAAATATGTATTTTTATCATTTAACATTCTGACTTTGTATGGATTATTATTGCTATGATAATTTAAATTAGAAATTAGAAATATATTATTATTTTTTATTAATGTTAGATAGAGGTTATGCAATACATATACATAAACATAATATATAAAAGTGTGACGAGACATAAATTTTTGATTATGAATATGAAAATATTGAAAATTAATATATGTTTTGTGTGTGTGTATGTTTCAGAAAATACTGAAAATTAATATGGATATTTTAAAAAAAAAATTTTAATTATTGGTAAAAAATAGAAAATTGTAATATTTTTTGTAGGATATAACGAGAGATATTTGAAAATATTTTTTAGTTGATGAATTTATTTTAAATATATTAATTAGAAAAAATATTAATTAGGAGACGAATATTCTGACGATGCTCCAAAAACTACCAGAAAAAGAATATTTAGTTGTGTGTATTGCGTACATATCTTGTATGGCCTAACCAAAATTTTATTCTACTTCAAAATGTGGATGCACTTTGATATATTAAATAAAACCATAACAAATAATATATTATGGTATATTATTATTGATATATCTAATCTCTTAATCATGGTTTATCTAAAATACCAAATATATAAAAGATTACGATAATATCTAATAAATAGAGTTAATGATTTTTGACAAATTGCATTTGATCACAGTAATCTACTATTCTATTATTTCTATTATAAATATATGACTTTCATTTGTGAGCTTATTTTTTTACTCTTTCATTTGTTTTAGAATTTTTCATGTTAATGAGGTTCTTTAAATCAATTTCTATGTTAGTTTAATATGATCGTTAATAGTGTACCTAACTCAATCAAGATAATTATTATTTTTATTTTACTTTTAAATTTAATTTAATTATTTAATTTTATATATTTCCATCAAATTCATGGAAAATATCTACCATAATGTTATACATTTAAAAAATTGCTAATATTAATAACATCTATTTTTGTAACGTCCCGAAAATTTGAAGATCCACGTGAACCACATGCATGCAAGTTATTAAATTTCTTACGTATTTTAATTAAATGGTTTAATTGCATGAATTAAATATGGTGTGCATGTCTACACATTTAAAATGTACTTTTCTACATGAATGCATACAACTTGTTTTAAATGTTATTCGAGATGCGATCGAGGAACGGAGACCGATGACTATACAAAAAAAATATTTTATTAAATAATTATTTTTAATTGTTTAATGTGTGATGTATTTTAAATGAAATTTTCGAAAATGAGGTGTTTTGAGGTGATTTTATACGCCGAGTCGTATTTTTAACGGTATTTGATTTTCGACGAAAATATGAACTTTTCGAGAACTCGGCTAATATTTTCACGAACTTTCCTAAACGAATTATTTTAAATATGCACTAGTGGGCTTAGTGGGCCTATTGTACCATGCTAATGGGTCTAGGCTTGTACACTCACCAATTAGCAATTATTTAAAGCCCATAAACCCTCCCCATTATTTTCATATGCACGCCCCCATCCCCTACACACCAAGGACTCTCCCCTCCCCTCAAAACACACGCACACACGAGTAATTTTGCAAGAGGAGCATCGGTTTTCTTAAGGATTTCAGCCTAGAGATTTCTTCGTCGCCGTTCTTCGCATCGTCGATTTGTTTTCGTGCGTAAATTACGCAAAGCCACGCCTTAACTATATTTTTCTCATCTATCACACCATATTATTGTTTTGAATTATGTTTGCATGGAAAACATGATTTCCTTATGATTATTTTTGTTTTTATGTTTGTGGTGTCATTAAATTATGTTTTCATGAAACTTATTTTTTTTTTTTTGCACGAAGGGCTGCCATGTTAGGGTGACTTGAGGACATGATTTTCCAGCATGTTAGGAGTCACACGAGTCCTGGTTAAAGGCTGCACATGAATTGGAGTAGGCTTGACCGAATTATTGAATGATTGCGTACGAGGGTTCGGTTATAGGGGAAAACCATTGCATGGCTCAGCCAGGGCTTGACCAGAGTTGGGCCTGGATGTGGTTGGGTGTGTGGAGGAGTCCTAGCCACGCTAGGACTCAAGCACAACGGCTAGGGAAGAGTCCAAGCGAGCTAGGACACTTCCCAAGCCAACTGAGAAGATTAGCGGGTGCAGGGGGATCACGGCTTGGCCAGGCTAGGTTTGTTAGGGTCCTGAGAGGGTCCAGAGGCTGATGGCTCGGTGGTGGCTCGAGGGTAGGAGTCCTATCCGAGTTCGAAGAGTCCTAGGGTCTTGAACAAGGAATCGCGCAGCCCTTGCCTTCGTACAGGAGGTTGCAGCGGGCTAGAGGCTGGTTCAAGGGAACATGGCTGGTCAGTAGGGTCCATAAGAGGTCTGGGAATAGTTTGTCTCTAGGTGGCTTGGGCTTGGCTCGAAGGAATCTCAATATGGCTCGATGGTTAACATTAGGGTTTGAATTAATGTGTTTAATTGGTTAAGGCTTGAATCGTGGGTCCACGGGTGTGGTTCATGGTTCACAAGGGTAAATTAAATTCTATGTTTAAAATTTGGGAATTTAATAATTAATATTTGAATTAATTCGGGAATTAAACGCTCTACAAATTAATAATTATGAAATAAATAGAAAGCTTGGAATTTAAACTAAATAAAAATATGAGAAATTTAATTTAAGCTTAAATAATGAATTATTTGGGATGGTCTAGAGTCAATGAATGTAAGAAAATTCAAAGTCGAGAAATTTTATGTCTAGGGGTAAAACAGTCATTTTACACCTGAAAATAGTAAATGTCTTGGCAGTGCCCGGAATGCTGAAAATATGTTAATATGCTTATTTTTAATGTTTATGGAATTTTTTGATGAAATGTTAATGCTAAAAGATATATTGCATGCTTGGTTTAAAAGAAAAATGATTTATGCATGCTTTAATTTTATAAAGTGATGAAAATAAGAAGTGTTGAAGGAAATGAAGTAATTGTGACTAATACGATGATACGATGATACGTTGATGTGTAAGGCCAATGCTCAGTTGACGGGTGAGAGTGTCGCTGATATCCCCGCCCCCAGTACTGTGGTAATACGTGGATGTATCCATCGACCTTCAGCTAATACTATAACGTCTGCTCTTTTAAAACGCGGAAATATTTTTTTTTATTATAAAAGCTCATCATTACAAAGTAACATTTAAAATAATCGTATTTAAGCCAATAAAAATTATCGCAGTTTAAAAATAAATAATATCATCCAAAATCAACGTAAACGTAAACATGTAAAAATCGTAATATCACTAACATATAAAAATGTGTAAACTCCTCTCAAAAGCCCATAAATCAATGTGCGGAAAAAAAATGGTCCTCGGGTCATGTCACCGCACACCCTGCCTGCCTACTCAATCTTCGGCACCACCTGTCTCCTGATCAAAATGATCACACGCATCACACACGCCTAGTGAGTCTAAAGACTCAACATGCCTGTACTAGTAATAACAAGTACATATACGTAGCACACAGCAGTGAAAAATAGCATAATCAACATACATTTCAAGAAACTTAAAAAAAATGAACATGAGCGTATCGTGTAAAAATCATAACGTCTCAAAACCTGTCCCATCATGTTATCATATCGTATGTGTAAACGTGTCCTGTCAAAACATGTCAATAATCATAGCATGTATCATCATGTCAGTATATACATGTTAAATTTGTTAATTTGAATCCGTTCATTAGCTGTGACTTTCCTATCATCATGTCATTCGATGGATCCATCTACGTGTAACTGTGGTACCCGGCGACGAGGATCATCATCGACATCATTACCCGCCCACTGAGTCCCGATCTTACATGTCATCGTGTCATCGTGTTAGTCACAACTAAATCATTTCCTTCAAAATGTGTCATCATATTCATCACTTAAATAAAATCGTGCATATACGTAATTTTTTCCTTTAAACCAAGCATGCATCGAATTTACCATAATTTTCATAAAAATCATAAACATGATGCATAAACATTTTAAAACATGATAAAATGTGCTCAGGGCGCTGCCATAACCAAAATCTCACCCTGGGTGCAAAATGCAACTTAAAAATTTTCGGTCTCCATTCCTTGTTCGAGCGCGAAATGCAACTTAAAAATTTTAAAAGCATGAACCCTTAAAATTTCATGAAATAAATTCTACCATGCAATGAATATGCATAAAATGCATAAAAATAATTAAACACAATTTAATGAAATAAACAAGCACTTAATGCTTTAAAAAAATTTAATAAGATACCAAAGAAATTTAATAACTTGCATGCATGTGGTTCACGTGGATCTTCAGATTTTCGAGACGTTACAAATACGAAAGTCACAATTAACGATCTGAATTCAACGAAAAGAAAAACATATACGTATATGATGAAAATGAATTATGATATGTTTATGATGAAAGGAAAAATGTTTAAATTTATGCATGGTTATGAAATTTTATTTTAAGTAAAAGTATTTTCATTATTGCATATGATTGTAAATATGCTTATTTTTAATGTTTATGAAATTTTATGATGAAATGTTAATGATAAAAGATATGTTGCATCCTTGGTTTAAAAGAAAAAGGATTTATGCATGATTAAATTTTATAAAGTGATGAAAATATGAAATGTTGAAGGAAGTGAAGTAATTGTGACTAATACGATGATACGATGATTATGATGATACGTTGATGTGTAAGGCCAATGCTCAGTTGACAGGTGAGAGTGTCGCTGATGTCCCCGCCGTCCAGTACTGTGCTAATACGTAGATGGATCCATCGACCTTCAGCTAATACGAAATTCACAATTAACGATCTTAATTCAACGAAAAGGAAAACGTATAAGTTTATGATGAAAAGGAATTATGATATGTTTATAATGAAAAGAAAATATTTAAGTTTATGCATGGTTATGAAATGTTATTTTAAGTAAAAATATTTTCATTGTTGCATATGATTGTATATGTATTACTTGCTACTATGGTTATAGTTTGCTCAGTCAATAGATTCACTAGGTGTGATCGATGCAGGTGACCATGATGTTGATATTGTTGAGGGTCTTGATGGTTGATCTTACTGGACTGAAGATGCACATAACCCGAGCACCAACACAAGTTTTTCCGCATTTACGTTAAGTTTATGATAAAGATTTTCTACGACTTTTATGATGCTTTTTGAGTGGTTTTTGAGAGGTTGTTAGAGTTAGGTTGAATTTGAAATATTGCTAAATTATGTTTGGCAAACGTTTGACGATTTCATGTTTTGATCTCTTTCATTTGAATTTTCAAACATAGTTGGTTGTTTTATTTTTAAAATGGTGCAAAGTATATATTTATATATAATATATATATACATATATATATATATGTATATATGTATCGGCCGCTGATTAGTTAGTAGGGAAAAAAAATTTCTAGTACTTTTCAATAAAAACGAGTAGTGGACGTTTCAATTTTACTATTATAAATATGACAAAAACTTGTGTGAGACGGTCTCACGAGTCGTATTTGTGAGACATATCTTTTATTTGGGTAATCCATAAAAAAATATTATTTTTTATGCTAAGAATATTACTTTTTATTGTGAATATGGGTAGAGTTGACCCGTGTCACAGATTAAGATCTGTGAGACGGTCTCACATGAGACCCACTCTATAAATATATGAATTGTATTTGTAAATTTAATAAATAGAGTAATCAATTCGATGGTACAATACAATTTAATTACTAATAGTAATAGTATAAAATAATATATTATGAGATATTATTTTTGATATATCTAATATTTTAATTATGATAAATCTAAAATATCAAATACATAATAGATCACAATAATATCTAATAAACAAAGTTAATGATTTTTTACAAATTGCATTTGATCACGATATATATTACTTAGACCTCGGCCTGTCCGCTCCAGATGTTGTCCGATACCTCGCATTGCACCCAATTAACGCTCTAATTTAATAGTTTTTCATTTTATGCATATAAAATTCCATAACATGAATATTAAATTCCTTTATTTACTTTTTTCTCAATTTATATCATTAATTTTTTTTCCAAACATCCTAACCTTTAAATGCAGAGTACAAATAATTATTATATCATTAAAAAATATATATTTTTATCATTTAACATTCTGACTTTGTATGGATTATTATTGTTATGATAATTTAAATTAGAAATTAGAAATATATTATTATTTTTATTAATGTTAGATAGAGGTTATGCAATACATATACATAAACATAATATATAAAAGTGTGACGAGACATAAATTTTTCATTATGAATATGAAAATATTGAAAATTAATATATTTTTTGTGTGTGTGTATGTTTCAGAAAATACTGAAAATTAATATGGATATTTTTTTAAAAAAATTTAATTATTGGTAAAAAAAATAGAAAATTGTAATATTTTTTGTTGGATATAACGAGAGATATTTGAAAATATTTTTTAGTTGATGAATTTATTTTATATATTAATTAGAAAAAAATATTAATTAGGAGACGAATATTTGGCGATACTCCCAGAACTACCAGAAAAATTATTTAGTTGTGTGTATTGCGTACATATCTTGAATGGCCTAACCAAAATTTTATTCTACTTCAAAATGTGGATGCACTTTGATATATTAAATAAAAATATATCAAATAATATATTATGGGATAATATTATTGATATCTAATATTTTAATCATGGTTTTATCTAAAATACGAAATATATATACAAGATTAAGATAATATCTAATAAATAGAGTTAATGATTTTTGACAAATTGCATTTGATCACAATAATCTACTATTTCTATTATAAATATATGACTTTCATTTGTGAGCTTACTTTTAATCTTTTTCATTTGTTTTACAATTTGTCATGTTAATGAGATTCTTTAAATCATTTTCTATATTAGTTTAATATGATCGTTAATAGTGTACCTAACTCAATCAAGATAATTATTATTTTTATTTTATTTTTAAATTTAATTTAATTACTTAATTTTATATATTTCCATCAAATTCATGAAAAATATCTATCATAATGTTATATATTTAAAAAAAATTGCTACGATTAATAACATCTAATTTTCTATTATAAATATATGACTTTTATTTGTAAATCTAATAAATAGAGTAATCAATTCGTTGGTAGAATATAATTTAATTACTAATAGTAATAGTATAAAATAATATATTATTTTTTTATATATCTAATATTTTAATTATGATAAATCTAAAATATCAAATACATAATATATCACAATAATATCTAATAAACAAAGTTAATGATTTTTTACAAATTGCATTTGATCACGATATATATTACTTAGACCTCGATCGTTCCGCTCCAAATGTTGTCCGATCCCTCTCATTGCACCCAATTAACGCTCTAATTTATATTTGAATAGACATAAAATAGTATAATTAAAACGAGCCCATTGGATTTGTATGTTAAAAGCCTAAGCAGGGGAAAAAAGAATTCCAAAATTGAAAAACCCAAAATGGATCTCATTCTTCTTTTTCTCTCAAACCCTAGTTCTTTTCCCCCTCTCTTCTCGGTTCTCTGCGCCATAGCGCACCAGTCACCAGCCGCAGCCCTGCCGCTTAAGCCGCCGGAGAGTTAATCACGGCGGTTTGTACACCGTCATCCTTTGAAAACTCATTACTTATTAGGGCACAAAATTATAAAGTATCCACTTTGAGATTTCGTGAGAATGGTGAATCCACAGCTGCCAGAGGATGTAATCATCGAAATTTTGATACGTCTCCCGGTGAAATCAATAGTAAAACTCAGGTGCGTTTCAAGAACATGGCGTGATTTGATTAGAAGTCCTATATTCATCCACAGATACCAAAACCGTGAGAGAAAACAGAGTGTGTTGCTTGTGAAACGCTATACGACACGACAATATGAAGACGAGGCGATACTCTCTTTTCACAATCCAGATTTCCCCGAATTATTGGTATCACCCTATCTATCCATTCCCGTTTTGAATGATCTAAACCTCCCTACAGCCATTTATTCCGGTGTCCGAATATATGGTCCTTGCAATGGGCTCGTTTGCATCCCAGTTGATAATATCATTTTCTTATGCAATCCGGCATTGCGAGAATTCAAGCCGCTTCCCCCTCCGAGCATTACCTGTCCAATGGGTTATCGAATATTGGCTTTTGAATTTGGATTTGGGTTTGACCCAAACACTGGCGCTTACAAGGTAATGCAAATTTCGGAAATCCGTGAAGATTTCTACGAAGGTTTACGTCTCTCTCTGGATCACGATCCCAACTACAAAGATTTCCGTCTCAATCTGGATTATTACGAGAGGTTTGATTTATACGATTCAGCCTCCAACTCATGGAAGCATATAGATGAAGAACTGCCTAAGATTAATTCTATGCCTTCTTTACAAACTTTCTTTGGTGGGGCTATGCACTGGTACGCAGCGAATGATATTAATGATGTATACATTCTTTGCTTTGACATAAGAACGGAGACTTTTCAATTGTTAGACTTTCCTGATGATTTCCCCGAAGCAGAAGACCTCGCGAGCCTGACTGTGTTAAATGAGAATCTGGCATTGATTGGATTTCCACTATGGAGAGAAGAACCCGAACCAAGTCAGGTAATAGAGATTTGGGTGATGAAGCAATACGGGGTGAAAGAATCATGGACGAAGCAGTTTGTGATCGGCCCTTACGTGGTTTTTTGCCCTTTTTTGATTTTGAACGATGAGTGGTTGCTGGTTGAATCCGACAACGGCCAATTGGGCCTTTGTGCACTTCATGAAAACAAGTTCAAGGGATTGCCATTCTACGGATTTCATTTGTCCTTAAGTGCTGTGGTTTATGAGGAGAGTCTGATTAGTTTAAATGACATCATATCAAGTGATTGTGAAAACGGGTAAGATTTATTATGTTTTAGGATCTAAAACATCTACTTTTTTTTTTTATTATCGTTTGTGAATGTGTGAACTCACAGTCGTTATTGCTAAATCTCATGTGGCGTCTGTTTTTAGAAGACTAGAAGGTGGCTTCAAGTGTCTCATCGTGTTTATGTTGTTACAATCTAATGCACTATTTATAGTTTTTATTTATATTTTGAAGAAGATTGTTATATAAGTTTGTAATTATAAAAGTTTGTAATTATAAACCTTACTGATTTATTTAATTGTTACAAGATTTTTGCTATGCTAAGACTTGATACAGAGAGATTACTACGAGATTAGCTAAAACAAAATAACTAGAATTTTGTTGTAAATACAAACTTATTTGTCACAGTTAAGTTTAAACATAGATTTTTGTGCATGATTTTGAAAAATAAAAGGTTTTAACAAATCATTAATTTTACATTTGTGGTTATGTGTTTTTTGGTGTTTTTACTGGCACCGAAATGTTATTTGTCATGTGGAGTCTATATTTTTTTCATTGTAAAAATAATTTTGAAATGTTATTTGTCATGTTGGGTCTATATTTTTTTCATTGTAAAAATAATTTTGAATACGTAAATGTAATATTGGATTACTGTCCTTTAGTAACATGAGATAATCTATGACCAATAACATCGGCAAAAGTAAAGTACACCATGAAACTTGTTATTTAATATAGTATCATTTTTGCTCGATACAATTGCTTCCACTTATTCCCAAATAAATTCAGAACACCAAAACATTGACAAGAGGAAGATGTGAATTCATGATTCTCTCTCTATATATATGTATCTTTTTTATTTGTTGTGCACGATCGACCTCCATTTGTTGAATGTTTCCCCAAATACTCAAACCTTACTCTTCTTCCCCATATAAGAATGAAGAGCAATTAGATGAGAATGAGCAATCATGTTTTGGGGATGGTGATGAAGAACTAGTTCGAGATCAATCATAGTTAATAATTCGATTTTGTTAAGTTTATAATTCGCTTCCGCGTTTTATTTTGAATCACATTGTAAAGACGTTTATCTATTTTTATGAAATAGACTGGTTTGGATATTTGATTATTACAAGGCTTGTTGTTTACATATTATGCGATTGATAAACAACGCCGGTATCGAATAATCTCGGTTTCGGGGCGTGACATCAAATCTTCTATAAACAATTATTGCATTCCAATAATCTACTTATCAATAATTTCACTCCTTGAGTTCAATGTAATTGAACTCGTGACCTAGACGACTTTGATATCAATTTTAGGACCGAACGTTTTGTCGCTTTACCAAAAACTGTCATTGGTAGTAACGATGCAAATCAAATATTTTAAGCGGTACAACATTTCAAACGTTACGTTTTGATTGCTTTAATCAACAGAGACAATTATTACACCTCAATATTTTATATTATACTAAAAATATGCTTCAAATGTCGACCATTAAATATAAAATAATTTTATTTTGTCTTTAGGGTTTGCATTATTTGTTTTTTTAAATAAAAAATTTATTATATTATTACCCAATCACATTCTTCATATATATATATTCTCAAATTTTTAAAAATCTTTTGATAATAAATATTCATCATTTATTTTTGAAATAATCATATATAGTAAATAAAATCGGTAAAAGATTTATAATTTATAATATATAAAACCTTTCTCATTTTTTCTGATACCAATAATAGGAATGAAATAGATTTATTATTTCATTCTCATTCTTATTCTCGTTCTCATTCTGTTCCAAAATTCATTATATTTCTATCATATTTGATTCCATCATACCAAACATGATCTTACTGTAGCATTAAATAGTCTCCTATAAAATCAGAATTAGGAAATGAGAATTTTGACCACATTCATAATACAAAAAAATAATTTGTGGAAAGTGTCTTTCCCCGTAATTTTGATTATATCAAAGTGTCAAGCGCTAGGAGTTTCATAGGCAAAGTTAAGTATTACTGAAATGAATTTGTATTTATATTGTATATCAATCAAAGTCTTCTAGTGATACTTTATAGAAACAGAAGAAATAGAGACGTAAAAAGGAGGATCCTTCAAACTTTCAGAAACAAGCTTTGTGTTCTTTATTTTGTTATTTTCATTGCTTTTGTCTCATTGAGTGCTATAAACGGTTTCGTTGCTACTTCAATATTTAACTGCCCTCAGAAAGATCGATATTAGATCTTAATTGCTAAACACAGTTGAGAACAACTATTATTTTAAGAGGAAAAAATTTTTAGTGGTGTTTTTATTCACCCCACTCAAAATACCCCAGTGATCATAACATAATTGTTCTCACTTATTCCCAAAAACAATTTGGACCAAAACAAAGATAAATGAAGATGTGAACTCAAACGTCATTTAATTACAAATATTATTTTCCAGCATCGATCTATATACTATATTTTTGTATCACTCGTTGAAACAAAACTTTCACAAATATAAAATATTTAATGTGAATATAAGAGTGTTTTGCCTTGATTTTTGTTTCCTTCCACTATATTCTAATGGAGGTACAGATCGATATCGGTTGTCTATATAATAATTATGTCAATTTGACATATCGATTATATTTTTTCTATGTTTAATTAACTAGTTCATCAGTATATCGTGCATGAAGTTTTAAATCTAAATTATTTATGATAGAAGCTATTTCTTTTAGTAACTCCACGGTAGAATATTTGAGTTAATTTTGTTCATGATTCAAATTATTTTATGATGTCAAATAGAAACTTAACCTGATTTTTCCCATCATGATTCTCCAAATTATTACGTATGCATACATGTATGTATACATGTGTGTGTGTGTGTCTCTATATATGAGACTATATTTGCTTCCAATTGCTATTAATTAGTTTTTTTTTTCTAATGATCGAATATGGGCCGTTAGATTTTGATTATTTATAAAAATGAATTCACGGAATTCTTTTTGGAGCATGGAAAAGAAGATAATAAAAATGTTGTGAAATAATTACATTACATGATTTAAAAATTCTCATTTGTCATTATATCTTTATGTCAAAATTTTAAAAAGAAATTTATTTTAACCCCTCTTAATTTATTTTGACGGAAAACTAGAAAATAAAATAATTTTGAATATATCTAAACATGCAAATTCATTCCAATAGAATTAATGACAACACTCATTTAAAGACAGCACTCATGCCACAATATAGCTAAAGCCACACTTTTTATATATAGATAGAACAGATAATTTGCATATATAGCTTACGTAATAACTGGATCAAAACTTTGCTGTAGGCCCACAACTTTGTGTTGGAGGCTGGGGACATGGATCCACCGAATCCCCTGAAGGATTGAAGCAAATGATGATTTCGATTAAAAAACCGCCGCTGCATTTGATTATAGGCATCTGACCAGTAGCTCCAAACACCGAACCGTTAACTTGGCTTATTGAAACGGAATTTCCCGTAGGAAATACGCCATGGCTGGCAAGTATAGCCAAAACATCGAATTGGTTTTTCAACTCCAAAGCCTTTTCAAAGTATGCATCTTGATCGTAGGAACTTAGACTACAGGTACCATGCTTGTCCCACTGCCATTTCCAAAAAGCTTGATTCTGACTTGGGTTAATTAAGTTTGGCCATTCGCTGGAAAGCCTTGTCAACAAGCCTGCGTCCTGTGAAAATAAATGCATTTAAAATAAAAAAATATATTTTCTAGAGTAATATCTTGGGCGGATCGGATAAAAAAAAAAACAGTAGTACCACAATCGTAGAGAAAGCAGTCGCCGGAGTGCAGAAGAACAATGGCCTAGAGTAATTGTCCGGCCACAACCTGTGGATCGTGAACTTATTTGGCACAAGTTGACATGGATGTAATTGGCAAAATGAATTAGGCCATTGAAAAACCAGCTTGAAGTAATCAAATGGTTGAACCAAGGTTAAATTACTTGCACAGAAAATTAAAAAAGTTAGTAAGAAAACATTTGCCGTAGCCATTGAGTGATAAATTTTCACTCTAATAACTCCCTATTTATAATGGTGTAACATAACATAGAATTAGACACAATATTCTGTCACCCCAAAGCTTTTACACGAGAAGGAAGATAACATAAATATAGGGATTCCAGGTATATTTTTCGTAACCAAAAGCAGCGCTAATTTCAAGAATCTGGCAAGAAATAGATATTCAAGTTTTATGAAATTTTACCTTAATTAATTTTTTGATCCATTAAGAGGAAACTTGGAGGACTTTGGTGAGGCTTTACAAAACTAATGTATCATTATACATTCCCTTTTATATATTCAAACGAATTAATGATATTAAAAAAATATACACACAAAAACGAATTTGAGGGCTTATTGTAAACCCGCAAATTTTAAACTTGGGATATTGTTTTGTATTTGAAATGTAAGAAATTTCTTTGTGAACAATAAATTAATTTGCTGCAAGGAATTAATATCAAAAGGGAATTTGCTGCGTACATGAATATTGATAAATGGCAAAAACACTTCCTCATTATTAATTAATAGCCGATAATGAAGCAATGTACCAAAAGTGTAAATAACAAATAAATAAGCAAACACTCCTCTTTTACATAATTTTTTTTAACAAACATACTGTCCAAAAGATACATATCAAATTCAGTTCATGATATCCATTATCTTTTTTAAGAGATTTAACTATATGAAGAAAATTAGAGAAAATCAAAGATTGGTAGAAATTACAAGTTATATGTATAAAATAGAAGGTTTAACTTACCCACCAAATATGTAATATTAAATTTTAACTTTAGTATAGTACTTAGCCGTCAATACACACACATTAATGCATGAGAATAATATTTATATAAATATATCTTATGAAGTATTAATATAATAGTATTGGCAGTCGAAATTTTAAATATTTTACAAATATAATTTTATTAATTTTTTTAAAGGATTTGATACAGAAAATTTTTATCCATAATATTAACACACACACACACACACACATATATATATATGTATGTATGTATGTATGTATGTATGTATATAGAAAGCATCTTGGACCACATTTATATATATATATATAGAAAGCATCTTGGACCACACAACGGCCTTGTTATAGACCGTCGCTAGGTAGCTACGGTCTTGTAATACGACCGTCGCTAAATAATTACGACGGTATTATTTAAAATTGTCGATACTTAGCGACAGTTTAGCTAACAAGGCTGTCGCTAGGTTTATTATTTTTTTAAAGATTTATTTTATAATTTAATAAAAAATATTTAGTTTTGTAAATATTTTTAAATAATTCCCTTCAATCGTCTAAATATCACATTTTTAAATTTATAAATAATCTATAAAAAAATTTGTTTCAAAAAAAAAATCTATAAAATTATTTAACTTCGTGATAAATTGTACCGCCGATTTAGTTCGCGACGGTTTAAATGTCACCGTCGCTAACAGCGACGGTTTTCAACAAACTGTCGCTAATATGCGAAAGCTTTGTATTGAATTGTGGTGAATAAATTCTTTTTTTAACTTCGACACAATTTTAATATGAAGAGTTATTTTGTATTTTATTACTTCATCATTTAATTTAGTGTTGAAGTAAATAATTATATTTTATTGTTACACAATTTTAATTTAACGAATTAATTCTTGATCACTATGTACATACATACACACATATATAACTTAAAATATATTCATTTGATTCATAAATTATCCATCTAAAAATAATGAAAATCCACGAGTCCAAAAGTGTATATATATATAACTTCGCAAATCTCGATTTTTTTCAATGAGGATCTCGATGGATTAAGAAGAGATAATTTAAGGGAGATTAATAAAAATTATGGTTCATTTTTTTACTTCACTAAATATAAATTTTAATTTTTTTTAAGTTTTTACTTCATCAAAACTACTCTGTCGAAGTAAAATGTTACAGAATATTAGAAGTGAAACCCGTGTTTTTTAAATTGTGAAGTAAAAAATAATTTTTTTTCGCCGATGTTATTACCGAAGTTGATTGGTATATATTACTTCATTATTAACAATCGCCGAAATAACTAGTGGCGAAGTAAAACTCAAAAACTCTACTAGTGAATCGATGATCAAAGTATGTCAACATGCATGAGTAATCAGAATAATGGAAGCTGCACAAACAGCTCGAGCAATTGACAAGACTTGACTACACTGTCGTAGCGACCACTCCTTCGCGCCAGTCTACTATCGTGTGTCGGTTAGCTCGTCAGGGACTAAAGACATATTGCACCTTATCGGCCTACAACATCTTTCCAGATAATCCCAGCTCCGTACAATCTTGACAATCACCTCGATCGTACACACAATATCAATAGGGTCATCAATGAGATCAAGACTCAAAATGTAATGCAATGTCGTGTCATGCATCAATGCTATATATATTTATAAAATATGTATGTGTAAAATATATTTTATTTTCACGCATCGGTGTCTATGTGATAGGCTCGTAATATTATTTTTTCCGTTCTTCAAGCTTCAAGTTTCTTATTTCTTACGCATAAATGAATTTTTTCAAAAGTTCATGATATCTGAACTTTAGAAAAATGAAAACAAATATATTCAAGGCAGATGTATCAAAACTTTGATACCAAATGTTGGAATTTTCTCAACAAAATCATGTTTCTACACATTTATGAGCATGATAAACAATATACGGAAGCGGATCGAGTGTTACCTCCGGCCATCGAATAATTTTTGAGTTTTTTATTTGTCTCCGATTAAAGTCTTCCAAGTACTCCAACTCTTACAGTCTTTTCAACTTAGTAAATTTTAAAAATCGGAATCCATTAAATTTCGTCGTCAACACTTATTTTCCTAAATGTTCAAATTATATATATCAAGATCAGCTGTAGGAATGATACCTAGCTCAACGTAAGTTAACCAACCTATTCATCCAAGATTTAGAACCACTTAATGTTCGTATATTAGTTCTCTATCATAAAATTCCAACTTACTTGATTTACTAGAAAATAATTTCAATAAATAATTCAACAAGAACCTTTGATTCCCAATAGTCTCGATATCAAAATCACATAATTCTTATTGCAACTTAATAACATGCCTATCGAGGCTCCCAAAGTTCAAAATATGGGTTCATCGGTATTTTTTTTTCTTTCTAGCGAGATGCTCTGTCGATCATCTTATTCAAATACACCGAGAGTGTTTCTCCCGGCATAGCATAGAATCTCCCCATCTAGTTTTATACAACTCAGGTCCTAATTCATGAAAGTAAATTGATGTAAAATTTCCTATAATTAATATCTTGGAAGATGGCTTGTTGTCTTATCATGTTTTCTGTCTCAAGTATTTCTCGAGTGGGTTTTGGTTTTATTGTAAACATAGATATGGAAATGAAGATATCCTTTTTATTGGTACCAGAATTGCTTTGCCAATACATATATGTTCAGGAGGTCTTGGGTTCGAATCTTGTGAAGGTAAAAGCTCCAGTGTAAGCAATAGCACATGGTATGATCATATACCGAAAGAAAAACAACATGCATGCACTGTATTAATGATTGATACATTAGTACAATTTTTGGTTTTTACTTCGCCACTGGTTACTTCGGCGATTATTAATTATGAAGTATTATATACCAATCAACTTCGGTAATAACACTGACGAAGTAAAACATTATTTTTTACTTCACAATTTAAAAAACACGGGTTTCACTTCTAATTTTTTGTAACATTTTACTTCGACAGAGTAGTTTTGATGAAGTAAAAAAAATTTAAAAATTTGAAATTTATATTTGGTGAAGTAAAACAATAAACCACAATTGTAATTTATTTTCCATAAATTGTCTCTTAATTTAATGATGAAGTAATAAAATACAAAATAACATGTTATATTAATTACTTCACTACAATAAAAAAATGAAGTCTTTTAAATCTACTACTAAATTAAATGATGAATTAATAAAATACAAAATAACTCGTCATATTAAAAATTGTCTCGAAGTTAAAAAAAGAATTTACTTCACCGCAACTCAATAATCGTGAAGTCGTTCTCTATTAATTATTTCACTACAATACAAAAAATTGAAGTCTTTTAAATCTACTACTTCGTCATTAAATGTAAATTGTGAGGTAACTCGTCATATTAATTATTTCACTACAATACAAAATAATGAAGTCTTTTTAAATATACTACTAAATTAAAAGATGAGATAAATTAAATACAAAATAACTCGTCATATTAAAATTGTGTCGAAGTTAAAGAAAGATTTTACTTCACCACAACTCAATAATTGTGAAGTCGTTCTTTATTAATTACTTCATTACAATACAAAAAAATAAAGTTTTTTAAATTTACTACTTCATCATTAAAGGTAAATTGTAAAGTAATAAAAGATCTTTGTGATGATTTTTAACAAATCGATTCAAATATTTGCGACAATTTTCACAAAAGGCTAATCTAAAAATTTGCGATGGTTTGTGTAAAATCCAGGATGTTAGATTTTATCATGATAATATTTTGTACCAAGATTTGCGAGATTTTCGGAATTTGTGATGTAGCATTTTTTTTTTTGGAACTCAAGAATTTAAATAATATCGTGTATATTTTTTTCAGAATTTGAGATATGCAGAATTTTACCGGATATAGATCTAAGATTTGATATACCTGGATAAATATTTAAGCAAGAAGATAACCCAATCTTGGAACTAAAAATCTTGAGGATTTTATCATGGGATTTTCGAAAATAATATTGAAAGAATATTAGGGAATTTTCGAAAATCATAGATAAAGGGAAAAGTCTACACGATAAATGCAGCTTGGGAAAGATTTAACTACCAGGATTTTAGGAAAATAATCAAAATCTTATTTGTGGAAAAATACTACTAAATTTCGGGTTTAAGTCAGCAAATTTGTGGGATTTAAGAAATATAATTTTTATTATTTTAGGAAATAAAAAGTCTACCGAATATTGGGAATTAGACACAAAAGTCGAAATTTTGCAGGCTGGGCGAAGCATAAATTTCGAAATTTATCCTTGGGATACATACATGAATTTCGAAATTTAGGTCTAGGATAAAGAATAAAATTTAGATTTGATCACGATTTTAGATGGAGATTTGATTCAAGTTTAAACGCGCGGATGACATCTATCGAGATAGCAGCCAACCCCTATAAATACGAGGGCCTATAACTCAAAAAAAATCACACCATTTCTACTCCAAATTTTCGAGCTCCTCTCCTAGTTTTCTTAGGATTTTCGAGAGCTTGCTCTCTCAGTGTGCGAAGAAGCGAAGCGCTGCTGCAGTCCAACCCCGAAGCTAGGGTTCGAAATTCCAGTGCAGGATTCCCCTCTATTCACGTTTTTCTATGATATCTAAGGTAAGTGGGCTTGTTTTAAATGTGTAATCTCGGTGTATGCATTTTCGTATTTTCGAAATTTCGGTCGAGTACAATTCTTCTTCTACCCCTTCTGGCTACGATTTGTGCATGAGTTTTATGTTGACACTGTGAGGATTCAACTTGATATGGGAGGTAATCCCAACTATGATATGACCCTCATACGGTGGGGATATAACCGATCCGGCCTCGCCCCCTTAGAGGAATAAAAATTAGGGACTGACGTCAGTAAACCATTCAAAGTAGAGGAATCTCAGTGTCAGGTCAAGGATACGAATGTGGTATGAGTCAATTTATGCATGGTGTGTGTGTGTACGTATTTCGAATTTTATATGCATGTTGTTGTGTACTCGAACGGCCCCCACTTGCTGAGTATTTCCCAAAATACTCACCCCTTACAACCTTCCCAGATAAATCCGAAGATAAATCAGAGGAGCAGGTTGAGGAAAAAGAGTCGGATCAATTTTGGGGCTGGTGAAGTTATTTAAATTTCGAGAATTTTGCTGCAAGGATTTAAGAATTTTAGTAGGTTTATTTTAATTGTAAACGCTTCCGCAATTTATTCAATTTATTCAGTTGTAAAGACAATGGTTGTTTTTGCGAATTTATGAAATAAACTGGTTTCGGTTTATACTGTGCTACGAGGCTGGTTGTTTTTCGATTGTGTGATTGATGAACAACGCCGGTGTCAAATCCTGAGTTTTGGTGCGTGACATTTAAGTGGTATCAGAGCCGCCAGATTCAAAATCCGAGTGGAAGAATCGAGTTTCAAAAAAAAATTTCGGATTTCGGCCAAACAGCACCTTACGTACGCCGCCGAGCTTTTCCGCCGATTCCGGCCGCTTCCGGTAATGTGTGTTCGATCAGAGACCAGTTCCGAAATCATCTCGACGAAACGAACAATAGCCCTCAACCAATTTCAGATTTAGTGTTTGGGTGAAGCCGTAATTTCAGATCTAAGAACTAGGGCGTGTAAACCCTAAAAGCCGAATTTTGTTTTGTCCAATTACCCTACCAATCCTACTCTGATTTTAAATTAATTTTACGTAAACGATACACAATCCATGGGTAACGTTTCTCAACAATCAATTTTTGGATCGGATCAACCAATCGTAAACGCCCATATTCGAGATAGTTAGCGAGTTGCGCGAATTTTTCCGGCCAAATTAGGTAACTTCCGACCGATTCTGGCCGTGACATCGCCGGTTCCGAGACCCTGACCTCTTCGCCAACGCGCGCCTTTACTCCGACCGTACTCCGGCGAGTCAACCCGGTGAGTCAACTCGGCCGAATCATCGAGTCAACCCGCCAGCTTTAACCTCCTATTTTCGAAAATTTTCGAAAAATACATATAAATTTCGATACCTTGCTCTATTAGTTCTTGATATTTATTTTATCCTATTTTTGATATTCTGAGCGTTTCCTTTCTTTATTGTTTCAGGAAATGGCTCGTTTTCGTGTCACTGCTCGTAAGAAAGTAACCCCGATTACCCATAGGGAGACTATTCAGTTGGATTACCACCAGCATCGCACGCGCGCTCAGGCTGCTATACATTTAAAGGAATTGGCTATAGGACACCAGGATAGGACTATCAGGAGGCTGAGAGTTAGTAATCTTGAGAGGAGGCAACAGGTGGAAAATCTGACTACCAAACTGGAGGCAGCAGAGAAAAGAATTGACGAGGTCTTCCAAATGTTCGAGCTCGTTAAAGAACATAACTGCGAAATGCGAGAGTCATTACAAATAACGATGAGTCAAGCCAAGCAAGCTAAGGAGGAAGTGGATAGACGCACCATAGAACTATCTGAAGCCCGTCAAGCCCGACTGAGGGATAAAAAAAATTGAAGAATCCTGGAATGTGATCATGCAATTATCTGAGAATAACCAAAGGTTATCCAAGGAGGTAGACGAAAGGAAAGCAAAGGAGAAAGAGCTCATCCAGAAGAATGAAACAAACTGCGCACACGCTAGAAATGAATTGAATGACGAGATAGGAAAGATTCTGACCCACAGGGAAGAGATTGCTGAGTTGGAATCGGAAAATCAGAGTCTTCAGATGCAGCTTGCAGAGTTCTTAGACCCAGAGGTGCCTGAGGATCCCGAGGAGGAAGAAGCCCTACCTGACGTGGTAGAGGGGAATGGAGAGATAGCGGATTAGAACATTTTAGTGAATCATTCTTAGTAGTTTATTCTCATTGTTGCTACGTTTTCTTTCCTTCAGTACATTTATTTATTTAGATTGGTCATGTTCATTTATTTTCCTGTTTGAGAAATCAATAAAATATTTTATTTGTTCCATTGATTTCAATTTACTTATGCGCAATATATTGCATGAACCTACTCGTACCAATTTTTAGAACTTGCGAATGTAGGAAATGGCTGGCAGACCCCCAAGGCAAAACCGCAACCCGCGTTACGCTAATGCCGATCGCGAAGAGAGACAGGAGAATCGACAGGAGAATGGACCACCGCCTGCAGTTAATCTAAGCCGAGCTGATCTTATGGCCATAGCCACCATAGTGGCGACAACACTGCAAGGGTTGGGAAACCCAAATGCCAATCAACCACCTCCACCACCACCACCGAATGGAATCAAATTTCATTATGAATCCCTCCGAAAGAAGAGATGTCCGATATTCAGAGGGGACGCTGATCCCGAAGTTGGCCAGAGTTGGCTAAAGAGTGTCGAGACTCAGTTAAGGCTTTTGGAAGTTCCCGAGGCACTCAAAGTGGATGTGGTTGTGCCTTTCCTGGAAGACAGAGCAGCTAAATGGTGGGAAGCAGTCTCGCCAGCCATGATCGCTGCTGGACCAATCACATGGCGAAACTTCCGAGAAACATTTCTGAAATAGTACTATCCGGCAGAGGTCAGATTGCAGAAGTTAAGTGAGTTTGAAAATCTCACTCAAGCTCCAGACATGTTAGTGGTGGAATACACCTCCCAGTTTAATGCACTTGGGTCTTATGCTCCGGCCATCATGGCGGACGAAGTTTTGAAGCTGCACCGCTTCAAGAGAGGATTAAACAGTAGAATCCAGTCAGCCTTAGCAGTTTATCAGCCCGCCAATTTTGC
Source organism: Primulina tabacum (assembly GCF_025594145.1). Taxonomy (NCBI): domain Eukaryota; kingdom Viridiplantae; phylum Streptophyta; class Magnoliopsida; order Lamiales; family Gesneriaceae; genus Primulina; species Primulina tabacum. The sequence goes on along the minus strand of NC_134560.1, from coordinate 37,616,591 downwards.
AGATCTTATGGGCGCATCTATCCGAGCTGAAACCGACATCAGCCGCAGGGAGGGAGAGAATAAGAACAAGCGACCCCATGCCGGTCAGTCTTCTCAGGGCGGTCATAAGTTCAGAAAGCCAAACCAATCAGGCGGACCTTCCTCAGGGAAAAACTCAGCGGCCAACCATCAAGGACCCAAGCCATGCCCGAAGTGCAGTTTCAGACACCCCGGGGAATGTCGAAGAGCCAATGGTGCGTGCTTCGGATGTGGGAAAGCAGGGCACAGGATCGCAGATTGTCCTACGGCCGCCAACCAAGCAGCTGGGCCCAACAAGGGAACTGGGCCGAATGTGGGAGCTAACCCCAACAAACCAAAGGAGAATAAGCCTAATGCCAGGGTGTTCGCTATGAACCAAGAAGAGGCAGACGACGCCAATGAAGTCGTATCAGGTAACATCTTACTTCAAAAAGTACCTGCTTATGCATTGTTTGACTGTGGTGCTACACACTCTTTTGTGTCTAAAGGTTTGCTAAGAAATTAGTACTTAAGCCCGAATCTCTAACTGAACCTTTTCGGATAGCCACACCTACGAGTAAGACCATAGAAACTCATGAAATTCACAAGGATTGTAAGATCGGTATCGCTAATCAGACTTTCAGTGCCGACTTGATACAATTGGTTATGGTCGATTTCGACATCATTCTAGGGATGGATTGGTTAGCCAGTAATAATGCCATAGTGGACTGTAAAGGGAAAAGAGTTAAGCTCCGAACCCCAAATCAGGCAGAGATCGTGTATCATGGTAAATCCAAGAAACGAAAATCACTCCTTTCCGCTTCCCAAGCATGGAAGGCCATGAAATCTGGAGAAGACATCTACCTAGCAATGATCAACGAAGTGCAAGGAGAAGTCGAAATGAGGATAGAAGACATCCCAATAGTATGTGAGTTCCCGGATGTTTTCCCAGAAGAACTCCCAGGGACAGTGTGCAGCACCAATCTCTAAAGCACCTTACAGGATGGCGCCAACTGAACTCAAGGAGCTAAAAGATCAACTCCAAGAATTGCTGGACAAAAAAACAAATTCGACCTAGTGTGTCCCCATGGGGAGCGCCAGTACTTTTTGTGAAGAAGAAAGATGGGAGTATGAGATTGTGCATCGACTATAGGGAACTGAACAAGATCACTATCAAGAACAAGTACCCTCTTCTGAGAATAGACGATCTATTTGACCAGCTCAAGGGAGCCGCAATCTTTTCTAAATTGGATCTGAGGACTGGATACCACCAACTGAAGGTCAGGGCTGAAGATATCTCCAAAACAGCTTTTCGGACAAGATATGGGCATTATGAGTTCACAGTGATGCCTTTTGGGTTGACCAATGCGCCTGCAGCCTTTATGGACTTAATGAACAGAGTGTTCAAACCATTTCTGGACCGGTTCGTAGTGGTATTTATTGATGACATCCTCATTTATTTTCACAACGAGGAAGAACATGAAGAGCACCTCCGCCTTGCACTACAGACACTGAGGGAGAAAGAGCTATATGCCAAGTTTAAGAAATGTGAGTTCTGGCTTAAGAGTGTATCCTTTTTAGGACATGTGATCTCGGAAGCAGGAGTATCAGTGGATCCCAAGAAAGTTGAGGCAATTACAGAGTGGCCAAAACCTAAGAACGCCACAGACATCAGGAGCTTTCTTGGACTGGCAGGTTATTACAGGAAGTTCGTCGAAGGTTTTTCTTCCATAGCTATACCACTGACTAAGCTCACTCAGAAGAATTCCAAGTTCATCTGGGACGAAGGTTGCGAGAAAAGTTTTCAGACATTGAAAGAAAAACTTGCATCCACGCCAGTGCTAATCTTACCTACTGAAGATAAGGAATTCACCATCTACAGTGATGCATCTAAGGAAGGTCTGGGATGCGTACTCATGCAAGAGGGAAGAGTGATCGCCTATGCGTCAAGGCAGTTGAAACCGTACGAAAAGAACTACCCTACGCATGATCTTGAGTTAGCAGCAATTGTCTTCGCCTTAAAAATTTGGAGGCACTATCTCTATGGTACAAAGTGCGAAATTTTCACAGATCACCAGAGTCTCAAGTACATGTTCACACAGAAAGAACTGAACATGAGGCAAAGGCGGTGGATCGAACTATTGAAGGATTACGACTTGACTATAAGTTACCATCCAGGTAAAGCGAACAAAGTGGCCGATGCTCTGAGTCGGAAAAATGGAGGCAAGATCACTCTATCTTCACTCTCCGCTCGGCCATGTCTGCAAGAGACCGTCAAGATAAACCAGGATCGAGACCCTGATTTAAAGAAACTTAAGGAATAAGTCAAAAGCAGGAAGTCTCAAGATCTACAAATTGATGACAAGGGAGTCGTTTGGATGAAAGGACGACTGTGGGTACCAGACAACGATAAACTTCGCCATGAAATACTATCAGAAGCACACAAGTCCAAGTTTTCAGTCCATCCAGGCAGTACAAAAATGTACAGAGACCTTAAGAGGATTTTTGGTGGAACGGAATGAAAAGAGATGTGACAGTATTCGTCTCTAAGTGTCAGGTTTGTCAACAGGTCAAAGCAGAGCACCAGCGACCCGAAGAATTATTGCAACCGTTGGAGATACCTGAGTGGAAGTGGGACCATATCTCCATGGACTTTGTGGTAGGATTACCAAATTCAAGGCAAGGTCAGGACGGAATATGGGTAATTGTAGATAGACTTACAAAATCTGCACACTTCCTACCCGTCCGTATGAACTAAAAACTGGACAACTTAGCTATACTGTACATGGACAATATTGTACGACTGCATGGAGTACCAGTGAGCATCCTGTCTGACAGAGACCCAAGGTTCGTCTCGCGCTTTTGGAAGAGCTTTCAAGAGGCCATGGGAACGAAAGTAACCCTAAGTACGGCCTATCATCCTCAAACCGATGGACAAACGGAGAGAACCATCCAAACTTTGGAAGATATGCTGCGAGCATGCGCCCTAGAATTCAGTATCAATTGGAGCAATCATCTACCATTGATCGAGTTTGCTTATAACAACAGCTATCACAGCAGCATCGGAATGGCCCCATACGAAGCTCTTTATGGAAGAAAATGTCGATCACCACTTTATTGGGATGAAGTGGGAGAAAAAACAGTAGTAGGACCCGAGCTCGTAAAGATAACAGTAGACAAGGTTACAGTAGTCCGAGAGAAACTCAAGGCAGCTCAAGACCGACAAAAGAGTTGGGCAGATCTGAAAAGAAGGCCAGTGGAATTCAACGTTGGCGAGAAGGCCTACGTGAAAGTGTCGCCTATGAAAGGAGTTGTCCGATTCAGTAAAGCCGGGAAGCTAAACCCCCATTATGTAGGACCCTTTGAAATTTCGGAAAAAGTAGGCACACTGGCATACAGATTGGCGCCGCCTCCAAACATGTCTAGAATTCATAATGTTTTCCACGTATCCCAGCTACGGAAATACATCTCGGATCCAAGCCACGTGTTGGAAGTAGAATCGCTCATAGTCGAGAGTAACTTGGGAGAAGAGCTGAAGTACGAAGAGGTTCCCATTAGAGTCGTGGACACCAAGAACCAAGTACTGAGACGACGAATCATTCCCTACGTCAAGGTGCAATGGTCTAACCACACTGAAAGAGAAGCCACGTGAGACTTAGAAGAAAGGATGAGGAACCAATACCCGTATCTCTTCATAGACCAAACCAACCCAAGTTTCGAGGACGAAACTTCCCATAAGGAGGGAAGGGTGTAAAATCCAGGATGTTAGATTTTATCATGATAATATTTTGTACCAAGATTTGCGAGATTTTCGGAATTTGTGATGTAGCATTTTTTTTGGAACTCAAGAATTTCAATAATATCGTGTATATTTTTTTCGGAATTTGAGATATGCAGAATTTTACCGGATATAGATCTAAGATTTGATATACCTGGATAAAGATTTAAGCAAGAAGATAACCCAATCTTGGAACTAAAAATCTTGAGGATTTTATCATGGGATTTTCGAAAATAATATTGAAAGAATATTAGGGAATTTTCGAAAATCATAGATAAAGGGAAAAGTCTACACGATAAATGCAGCTTGGGAAAGATTTAACTACCAGGATTTTAGGAAAATAATCAAAATCTTATTTGTGGAAAAATACTACTAAATTTCGGGTTTAAGTCAGCAAATTTGTGGGATTTAAGAAATATAATTTTTATTATTTTAGGAAATAAAAAGTCTACCGAATATTGGGAATTAGACACAAAAGTCGAAATTTTGCAGGCTGGGCAAAGCATAAATTTCGAAATTTATCCTTGGGATACATACATGAATTTCGAAATTTAGGTCTAGGATAAAGAATAAAATTTAGATTTGATCACGATTTTAGATGGAGATTTGATTCAAGTTTAAACGCGCGGATGACATCTATCGAGATAGCAGCCAACCCCTATAAATAGGAGGGCCTATAATTCAAAAAAAAAATCACACCATTTCTACTCCAAATTTTCGAGCTCCTCTCCTAGTTTTCTTAGGATTTTCGAGAGCTTGCTCTCTCAGTGTGCGAAGAAGCGAAGCGCTGCTGCAGTCCAACCCCGAAGCTAGGGTTCGAAATTCCAGTGCAGGATTCCCCTCTATTCACGTTTTTCTACGATATCTAAGGTAAGTGGGCTTGTTTTAAATGTGTAATCTCGGTGTATGCATTTCGTATTTTCGAAATTTCGGTCGAGTACAATTCTTCTTCTACCCCTTCTGGCTACGATTTGTGCATGAGTTTTATGTTGACACTGTGAGGATTCAACTTGATATGGGAGGGAATCCCAACTATGATATGACCCTCATACGGTGGGGATATAACCGATCCGGCCTCGCCCCCTTAGAGAAATAAAAATTAGGGACTGACGTCAGTAAACCATTCAAAGTAGAGGAATCTCAGTGTCAGGTCAAGGATACGAATTTGGTATGAGTCAATTTATGCATGGTGTGTGTGTGTACGTATTTCGAATTTTATATGCATGTTGTTGTGTACTCGAACAGCCCCCACTTGCTGAGTATTTCCCAAAATACTCACCCCTTACAACCTTCCCAGATAAATCCGAAGATAAATCAGAGGAACAGGTTGAGGAAGAAGAGTCGGATCAATTTTGGGGCTGGTGAAATTATTTAAATTTCGAGAATTTTGCTGCAAGGATTTAAGAATTTTAGTAGATTTATTTTAATTTTAAACGCTTCCGCAATTTATTCAATTTATTCAGTTGTAAAGACAATGGTTGTTTTTGCGAATTTATGAAATAAACTGGTTTCGGTTTATACTGTGCTACGAGGCTGGTTGTTTTTCGATTGTGTGATTGATGAACAACGCCGGTGTCAAATCCCGAGTTTCGGGGCGTGACAGCTTGATAATTTAAAATCGTGTACAAAAGCCTATTAGCGACAGTTTTCATGAACCGTCACTAATTAGCGACAGTGTAAAAAAGTTGTCGCTATTTCGAATCTAAAACCGTCGCGAATTTGCAACAGACAAGTTGTGCCCGTCGCTAATTAGCGACGATTATTCAAAAACAGTCGCCAGTAGCGACAAAAATGATAAACTGTCGCGATATTAAATTGGCGACAGTTATTTTAACAGTCGCTAATAGTGACAGTTTCTACAAACCGTCGCAAATTGCCTATAAAATTTTTTTAGCTTATATTTTTAATTTATAATCAGGAATTTAATTTTTTCGTTTATTTTATCACAAAGTTAAATATGTAATGTGTGTGTTTAACTTTTTTCGTTTATACATAACACCACCACATTCGTGTAAACTGAGAAAAGATAAACTCAAATTTTTTCGTTTATAGATCGATCATATATAAATTTAAAAATGTGGTATTTATGAGTTGAGGGTATATTTACAAAACTAAATATTTTAATATAAATTATAAAATAATTTTTTTAAAAAATAATAAAATAGCGACGGGCTTTGGTACACACAATATCAATAAGGTCATCAATGAGATCAAAACCCAAAATGTAATGCAATGTCGTGTCATGCATCGATGCTATATATATTCATAAAATATGTATGTTCAATTCATTCCGTTAAACACTAGAAAACTTAGCATGCCATTTACATTCGAGACATGTAACATCTGGTCTTATCTCAATAATTATCAGTTCCAAAGTTCAAAATATTCAATAAATCTCAAAATAATACGACTCGTTAATCAAATTCTTTTTAACAAACCTACTGTCCAAAAGATACGTATCAAATTCAGTTGATATTCATAATCTTTTTTAAGGGATTTAACTATATGTTCAAATTCATATGAAGAAAATTAGAGAAAATCAAAGTGGTAGAAATTACAAGTTATATGGATAATATAGAAGGTTTAACTAACTCACCAAATATGTAATATTAAATTTTAACTTTAGTTTAGTACTTAACCGTCAATAAACACACATTGCATGAGAATAATAGTTATATACATACAATAATATAATATTTTTTTAAATTGTGTATAATTAATTTAATTTGAAATGAAAGAAATTTATATAAATATTAAATATATAACTCTATAAATATATCATATGAAGTATTAATCAATTTTTATATAAGAAGAGATTAAAATAAAAAAAAACTTAGGGAGATTGATAGGATCGATTATGGGGATAATCGTTGAGCTACAGTAGCTCGGTTCTTGAAATATTGAACACCGATTAATTAAATCGAGTGTGATGTTCAAACCAAGCAGAAGAGACTCGAAATAATCCTTCGTAGAAATCGATTAAATATTTTGTAAATTATTTAAAATATATGCAAGTTGAATGAGTAAAAATATTTTGGTTGAAGCATTTTATCAAACACTTGGAGTGCAATATTTTATTTGAAGGACACATAAAATGCTTCAACAATGCATCTTTAAAACTATGGAAAGTGATAAGTAAATAAAATAAACAAATAGACACGAATTTGTTATGGATGTTCGGAGACTTCAAATGCTCCTACATCACCCCCTTCTTCACCTTAGGAAGGATTCACTAGAAGACTTTGATTTATTACAACTCTTTGTACAAACCCACTCAGCTAGGACTTACCCACTGCCTAAACTGAACTCCTAGCACTCAAGATTGTAGGCAGCACCTCACAATCAGCATATTGTTTAATGTCTCATATGCAAAGACTACAAACACATTGTTTTACGTCTTTGTGTGAAGACTCACTCAACTAAATATTGAAGTTCAACTCTCTTATATATGTGTGGGTGATTGTATGTGAGGAATTTATCCTTTACAGTGTACATTTCAAATGTATCCTCACACAAGGGCTTGTGCTCTCAACTAGCTAATTTCTTCATGCTAACTACCCATACTTTCAATCATCTTCAAAAACTCTTGTTTGATCTTACAGATGTTGTATTTATAAGCCACAACAATGATATATACGTTAGGCATAAGAATATGACCGTTTGGAAAGTTTCTGTACTATTTCTGAGGTTACAACGGTCAAATTCTCCTTGATGGACTTTTTCCCGACTGGTCAACTCTGGTAAACTCAACTGGTTGTTCAATTCAACTGGTCAGCAGCTGGTTCAGCTCAGTTCAGTTGGTCAGCTGTTGGTTTAGCTCAGTTCAGTTGGTCAGCTGCTAGTTCAGTTCAATTGGTCTGGTTCAGTTCAACTGGTTCGGTTCAGTTTCAGCTGGTCTGGTTCAGTTCAACTGGTTCAGTTCAGCTGGTCAGCAGCTGGTTCAGTTCAGTTCAGCTGGTGTGCTGAAATCATCATAGTTGATTTCAGTTTGTGCAGAACCAGTAGCTTCATCGTCATTTATCAGCATCTTAAGCTTTGATTCAGACTTCGACTTCTGAAGATGATTTGTAGATCATTGTCTTATCTTTCCAACTCATACTGAATCGCTTAATTCGATAAATGAACTGAGAGATATGACCAAAATACAACAACTGCTCATACCCAACTGATTGCTGTTTTCGTACAATCAGTTTGGTAATTGAGCAATCGGTTAGCCCTTGATAACATCCGATTTTACCCAACTGACGTGAAATACGACTGTTTCAAATTGAGTTTTCTGATTATATATATATTGTTATTGGTTATATTATAATTTATTTGAGCTTTTAGATTGATGTATTTGGGCTTTTTTTTATTTTTTATAGATTATTTATGGAACATTTAGATTCACTAACGCACCAAATATTACTATTTGAACTTTAATATAATAGTATTGGCAGTCAATACATATACATTGCGTGGCATAATTGCAAATTATTGGATAAATCCTACATCTAAAAATAATGGATGTGAAATCCATCGTCTAAAAAGAATTAAATAATGTCTATTATTAATAGAGTTAATGATTTTGACAGATTGCATTTGATAACGATATGATCATTTTTGAACTGTAGTAAATGTGATTGGAGTAATAATTCATTGGTACAATCAATTTGCTATTAGTTGATAAAGTTAAAATAAATAATACAATTTACTATTAGTTGACAAAGTTAAAATAAAATGCATAATTATTATTGCAAATTATGGATAAATACTTCCATCCAAAATTATATGAATAAACCTAAAATTTATCAACTTACAAAAACAAAATACTTATTTTCCCGATGGATACATATCTTCTCCTAGAAGATGTACAAATCTATATTGAACTCATAGGTGCGAGCTGCAATTTATGGAAGCACATTGATGTCGTCATCTGGATTGATGATTTTATGCTACACTGGTGGAAATCACCTGGTGCATTTTGTAGTCGATCATATCGTGTGCAAACAAAATGGGTTCATCTGTATTTTTTTTGCTTTCTAGCGAGATGATTTGTCGGTTATCTTATTCAAATACACCGAGAGTGTTTCTCCCGGTATAACATAGATTTTTTACGACTTTTATGATGTAATGGTCGCAAGGAGATTTTTACGACTTTATGATGTATGATTCGCAAGAGGTCTTGGGGTTCGAATCCTGGGAAGGGTAAAAGTCCAGTACCTGGGCTGAAGAAATCCTATGAGTAATGATCGCAGGAGAGTGGTGTCGGGTCATTACAGATATTGTCAAAAATGAAAAAAAAAGTCAGTAAAACCCATGTTAGAAGATGAGTTTCGGTAAAACCTCTTACACTACAATAATAATATTATTAAAAATAATAATTTATATATAAATGTACACATGATACGGTGTGAAGTACAAGAAAAATACCGAAGGATACTTTGAAGATTTAGAGCACAAAATCAATAAAGATTAAAACTTGAGAAGATTGTCAAAACACACCATAAATGTAATCTTTTATGATCTTTTGTATGTTATATTAATATATTCATGCTAAATACATAAACATAAAACTCTTGTGAGACGCTCTCACGGATCAATTTCGTGAGACGAATATCTTATTTGGGTTATCCATGAAAAATTATTACTTTTTATGCTAAGAGTAATTATTTTTTATTGTGAATATCGGTAGGGTTGACTCGTCTCACAGTTAAAGATTCGTGAGGACCGTTCACGAGATACTTACTCAAATAAGATATTATGATATGTGTTATGAGACATTAAATAACAAAAATATTTTTTTATTATTTAACATTCTGACTTTGTATGGTTATTATTGTTTATGATAATTTAAATTAGAAATTAGAAATATATTAATTTTTTTTCATTAATGTTAGATAGAGGTTAGGGGTGTCAAAATCAGACACGATCCACCAACCCCGAAAAAATCAAGTTTGGGTTTGACGTTTAGGGTTCGGGTCAGATGGGTTGGACTCGATAGCATGACCCAAAAAAATTATCGAGTTCGGGTCAACTGTAAACTTTTTTTAAATACTATAATTAATAAATATTACCTACATTTTTATATATTGTATGTCTTAAAAACTATTTATTGTATATTTATATCATTAAATTTTCATAATTAATATTATTTTTGAACATTTTTTATTTTTTAAACAAATGTTATTTGATTTAGTAAATATATTATTTTTTCTGCAATTAGACTTTAAAATTTAAATCATATATTTGTTATTATGTTGCTAAATTAAAAATATATTTTTTTTTAAATTTAATTTAATTTTTGTTAAAAAAATTTAAAAAAAATTCAAAATCGGGTTAATCGAGTCGATCGGGTTGATCGGGTCGGTTCGGGTTTGAGAGTTTTCGGTTGGCTCGGGTTCGGGTTGGACAATTTTTTAATAGTACTATTGCTCAACCCGACCCAACACGCCCAAATTGACATCCTTAATAGAGGTTACACAATACATATATATAAACATAAACATAATAATATATAAAAGTGTGACAAAACATAAAATTATCATATGAAATCACAAATTTTTTTTATTATATGTGTGTATATATGTTTCAGAAAATGCTAAAAATTAATATGGATATTTAAAAAAAATTAATTATTAATAAAAAACTAGAGAATTATAATATCTTTTTGTGGATACACTGAGAGATATTTGAACATATTTTTTAGTTGATGAATTTATTTTAAATATATGATTAGAAAAAAAATATTAGTTAGGAGCCGAATATTTGGCGATACTCCCAGAACTACAGAAAAAAAATATTTAGTTGTGTGTATTGCGGTATATTCTTGTATGGCCTAACCAAAATTTTATTCTACTTCAAAATGTGGATGCACTTGATATATCAAACTAACACTATACTCAAATAATCTATTATGCACCTTTGATATATTAAATAAAACTACTTCAAATTTTTATCCAGAAAACTCTCCATTATTTTTCATATGCACGCCCCCATCCCCCTAAACACCAAGGACACTCCCTCCCTTAAAACTCACGCACACACGAGTAATTTTGATAGAGGAGCATCGGTTTTAAGGATTTCTACATAGGGATTTCTCATTGCCCGTTCTTCGCACGTCGATTTGTTTTCGACGGTAATTACGCAAAGGCACGCCTCTAACTATCTTTTTTTCATCTATACACCATATTATTGTTTTGGAATTACGTTTTGCATGAAAAGCATGATTTCCTTATGATTATTTTTGTTTTTACGCTTGTTGGTGTTATTAATTATATTTTCATGATTCAAAAACCTATGTTTTTTTTTTTGCACGAAGGGGCTGCAATGTTAGGGTGAGTTGAGGACACGATTTTCCAGAATGTTCAGAGTCACAGGAGTCCTAGTTAAAGGTTGCACCACGACTTGGAAATAGGCTTGACCAGATTATTGCATTATGCGTTGTAAGGGTTCGGTTATAGGGGAAAACCATTGCATGGCTCAGATAGGCTTGACCAGGGCTGGACTTGATGTGGTTGGGTGTGTGGAGGAGTCCTAACCACGTTGTGACTCAAGCACGACGGTCTAGAGAAGAGTTCCAAGCAAGTTAGGACACTTCCCAAGCCAACCGAGAAGACTTAGCGAGGTGCAGGGGGGATTGCGGCTTGTCCAAGGTCCAGGTAGGTCTATTTGGGACTAAGAGGTTACAGAGGGTGAGGGCTTGGTGGTGGTCGAGGGTAAGAGTCCCTAGCCGAGTTCGAAGAGTCCTAAGTTCTTGAACAAGGAATCGTGAAGCCCTTGCCTTCGTGTAGGAGGTTGCAATGGGCTAGGGGCTGGTTCAAGGGGTCATGGCTGGTCAGTAGGGTCCACAGGGGGTCTGGGAAGAGTTTGGCTTGAGGTGGCTCAGGCTTGGCTCGAAGGAATCGCAATATGGCTCGATGGTTAACATTAGGGTTCGAATTAATGGGTTTAATTGGTTAAGGCTTGAACCGTGTGTCCACGGGGGTGGTTCATGGTCCACAAATATAAATAGGCAATAAAAGTCTTTAAAATTCGGAAATTTAATAATAAAGTTTGAATTAATTCGTGGATTAAACGCTCTACGAATTAATAATTACGAAATAAATAGAAAGCCTCGAATTTAAGCTAAATAAAAATATGAGAAATTTAATTTAAGCTTAAATAATTATTCGGATGGTCTAGAGTCAATGAAAGTAAGAAAAATTCAAAGTCGAGAAATTTTATGTCTAGGGGTAAAACGGTCATTTTACACCTGAAAAATAGTAAACGTCCTGGCAGTGCCCTGAATGCTGTAAAATATGTTAATATGCCTATTTTTTATGTTTATGAAATTTTATGATGAAACGTTAATGCTAAAAGATATGTTGTATGCTTTGTTTAAAAGAAAAATGATTTATGCATGCTTTAATTTTATAAAGCGATGAAAATATAAATGTTGAAGGAAGTGAAGTAATTGTGATTAATACGATGATACGATGATTATGATGATACGATGATCTATAAGGCCAAGGCTCAGTTGACGGGTGAGAGTGTCGCTGATGTCCGCGTCGTCCAGTACTATGATAATACGTAGATGGATCCATCGACTTTCAGCTAATATGAACGTCACAATTAATGATCTGAATTCAACAAAAAGGAAAACGTATCGTATATGATGAAAGGAATTATGATATGTTTATGATGAAAGGAAAAATGTTTAAGTTTAGGCATGGTTATGAAATGTTATTTTAAGTAAAAGTATTTTCACTGTTGCATGTGATTGTATACGTATTACTTGCTATTATGGTTATGGTTTGCAGAGTCAATAGACTCATTAGGTGTGATCAATGCAGGTGAGCATGATGTTGATGTTGTTGAGGGTCTTGATGGTTGATCTTACTGGACTGAAGGTGCACATAACCCGAGGACCAATGCTAGTTTTTGTGCATTTATGTTTAAGTTATTATAAATTTTTTACGAATGATGCTTTTTTAGTGATTTTTGAGAGGTTGTTAGAGTAAGGTTTATTTTGAAATATTGTTAAGTTAGGTTTGGCAAACGTTTGACGATTTTTTGTTTTGAACTCTTTCCTTTGAATTTTCAAATATAGTTGGTTGTTTTATTTTTAAAATGGTGCAAAATATTTTAAATTTTATATATATGTATCGGCCGATGATTAGTTAGTAGAAAAAAATTTCTAGTACTTTTTAAGAAAAACGAGTGATAGGCTAGTAATAGTTAATATTTTATTTTCATATTTCCCGTTATTTTAACCTCCGATATGTTTAATTGACATTTTTGTGTAATTTTATTGTAGGAGGAACTTTTACGGTCTTGGAGCAAATTTGAGATAAAAAGGTGATGTTTATCACATTTGAAGTTTCCAAGATAGAGTTGAAAGTGAATGATCAAACCAGAAGAAGTCCTGGAATAAGGCGTGGCCACGCCTTATGACGATACTTCAGCTGCCAAAAATTGCAAGAAGGGGAAATCTAAATAAAATAGTATCTATTATTTTATTTTATGTTTAGGGTTAATTAAGAGATAGTGGGCTTTTTATATTTATTTTTTGAACCCAAATGAGCACACTATTCACGTAACAAAAGGGAGGAGGCGGCAGGAAGAATTTCTCTCCAATTTTCATTCCAACATCTCACGAGAAGGGAAGAAGAAAAAGGGCGCAGAAATTTTCTCTCCAACTCTCTCCTATTTGGCTAAGTTTTATTTCTGATTTAAGAGATATTTTTACTGTTTAATTTATCACTGTGAGGCATTTGTTCTTATAGTTAATATTCTTTTTATTCCAAGTATTTGTTGATTTATGATTTAATAATATGAATATTGTATATCGTTTAATCTGACAATTTAATTCGATGTATGATTTTCTACTGCTAACCATAAATTCATTGATCCGTAATTGTCATGAATGATTGGTACATGAGTAGCATAGATTAGATGTATTGTGCTATCATAATATATTTAATCTAAATAAATCGACGGAACTAAATCTTCCAATTGCAGCTATCTCGATTGTTAGATTTTAGAATTAACTGTTTTCACGAAACGAAAATGCTATTTTTAATTAATATGGAACGCTATCGTGCCCAGTTAGTTATTGATAAGTTTCGACGGGATGCTGGGTTCAGTCAATTAATTTAGGAAAACACAAGAATTTTAGCGGCTATCCCTATAATTCTAAGGTTAATTGCTTGGAACAACTTGAATAAATTATTTGTTTGCCGATGACCAGTGATATAATTAAATAGTAGAATCCCCTTGAATCAGATCTGTCTCATATTAAATTCTTTACTTTATCCTAGTTGATTAATTGTCATTTAAATTTATTGTTTTTCCGTTCTTGAAGTATTTTAGTTTAGCATTTTATTTAAATTAATATCCCAAAATTCCCCCATTTTTATTTGCATTTTTACTCGAAAGAAATAATCTCTCGTTCCCAGTGGATTCGACCCTACTCACCATTACACTCGTTTTTATTTAAAAGAGTAGGAATTAATTTGGTGGTCAACGACAGAACACCAACGAGTAATGGACGTTTCAGTTGGTATCAAGCATATTCCTGTAAAAGGTTGTGCCACCGTCAGGGCCGGGAAGCTCAGTCGTCAAGCCTCAAATCTGTAAGTTTAATTGCTTTACATGTTTTTTATGATGATACCTGTATGTTTACATGGTCTATACGTTTAAGCTACATGTGTAAACACCTTTTGAAGTTAAATGACATTTATGTTTAAGATTGAATGATAAATGATTTTTATGATTAAACCAGCATCGTTGCATGGTTTTTTTAAGGTAAAAAAATAGATGCTTTATAATTTTTACGCATATTATGATATGTAATAAGAAATTATATTATTTTTATGCATGCTGGCCTTGTAGTGGAATTGGACATGTTTAAGAAGTAGGTTAATGGACGTTAGGAAAAGTTGAAAATGGTTATACTATATTGATTTTTGGGTTTTAGTACTGATGTTCTACTTTTTGGATCATAAGTTAATCGTGAAAATTATGAATGCTTTTGGGACATGTAGATTTTCTAAGAAAATACTAAGGATTCGTGGGAACTAAGTGAGATAATTTTTAAGAATTTCATATAAAGAATAATGATTCGAAGACTCTGATGATCTTTAGAAGTATAAAAATTTATAATTTGGGATTTTAGGTTTTTATGGAAATGTAAGATTGGTTACGAGAATTAATTTTGGGTTTAATAAAATTAAAATTATTGAACGTTCTGTTACAGGAAACCTATAAAATGGAATTAGGAATGCCAAGAACTTATGGGTAAGTGTAGAATTTGCAGAATTAACAAGTGGATAATTTAGAGGAAATTAGGAATTAATTTTGTAATTGTTAAGGAATTTGGGGACTAGTTTAGCAATAAGTGAGAATTGAATTATTTAAATGATATGGATTTTTGATGATTTAGACTTGAAGGAATATTTAGAACCTTGAAATATCTTGGTTATAATGTTATAAGGAATGATAATCAAAGGCATTGTAGGATGAATCAATATTGGGCTTGAAATCTAAGCGTTAGTGGAATAATGTTGTGGCAAATTAAGAATTTAGAGTGAGGACAATTCTAGGTAAAGTTAATCAATTAGCTAATTTTAGGGATGAAAGTTTATGTTTAAAAATCTGAGGAAAAAAAAAATTAAGTTTTGAAATTTTTCACGTTAAAAAAACTTCATGGTTTAGTCATTAAGCTATTAAATCGAAAGGCTCAGGTTTACGTCTAAGAAAAATATTAGAAGTCAAATTTAAGCCTATAGGATACTATGGGATAAGCTCGAATCAACAAAGGTAAGAGAAAGTCAAATCAGGAATTTTTGAAAGTCAATAAGAAATTTGGGATTAAGTGGATATGTGTGTTGAAATTATGTTGTCTAAAGACTATATGGGTTGTGTAAGTTAGAATTACAAGTTTACGAGATGGGTGCTTGTATGAAATTTTTTGGCGAAATTAAGATTTGCAACAATTTTATATTTGAGACGTACTTGTAAATAGTTAACTCATGTTAGTTTGGTGTCATAAGATAAAAATTGGATTCACGGATCTTAGAGTAATAATTGTATATGTGAGATAATGTTTAACTATTAAAGTGTATTACCCAAGATAGAAGTCGATTAGTAAGAAAAGTCAAAATTCAAGGTTATAGTAAAATAGAACTAAATCACTATAGGTCGTTTTAAGTTGCGATTCGCAAACGAGGATTTAGAAGGCAAATTAATTAGG
>NC_134560.1:37507579-37600502 GCF_025594145.1 Primulina tabacum | reverse complement strand
ATTATTTGTTTTGTTTTTAAAGTGTGTTGGATGATCCCCATCAACATTTTCTTGTGCAGTGGTATATTTGAGATCAATTGCTCAAAAGATATAAAAATTCAGGGAATTATTGGCCCTTGTGCATCACTTGAAAAGGTATGAAATTTTTACATACGGAAGAACTTTCTCCAATCTGCATCAGGTTGATATTAACAGTTTCTGGCTTTGTGCAGAAAGGTCCTCTGTCCTCGGAAACTGTCATTGGCCAGGGAAATACAACTGCATGGAAGTTATGTGGCCTTGACAAAACAACTTCCCTGTGTCTAATATTTGATATTATCAAAAAGAGCCCAGATGTTATTGCTCAAGCAGCAAACAACCAGTTCTATTTTCAGTTCCTGACTTAGTAGGCATCTGAACTAGTTTATTTGATATGTTGTGAGCGAGGCAGATATTTGACTTTTTAAAAATATTCTTTCTTCCCCAGTTACCAGCATGGTAGTGGACAAATGAGACTTCGTGCCACTACCATCTCGAGAAGATGGGTTGCCGGGCCTGGAAGCAAAGAGGTAAGCATATCTTGTTTTTCTCTGTTTATTCTTGACAAACTTTCATGTGATTACAAACTGGTGGGTGTCTCTTTCTTGGTGAAACTGTTATTTTCTGCTGTAGAAGTGAACAAAAAATTGCGCTGAAGACGTACAAGTATCTAAAAAATTAGGAAAACAAGTTTGTCCAATGGTGTCTAGCAAACTATGTTGTGGCAAGCTCATTTTACCAGCTTAAAAAGCAGTTTGTGCAAGCTATTCTGTATCTTTTTGTCCTATTACTGACCTTTATCTTAATTTATTTCTCACGATGAATCGGGAGAATAAAAAATGTAATCTTCTAATTGGAAAAGAAATCTGTACTTGTTCCACTAATCCAATTGGAGATATTTGTGTATTTTCATAATGTTGTCTTATGACCTAAAAAACTGAGTCTCCATTCGCTCTTTAGATATAATATGTTACTTCCGAGTAGTACAACATGATTCTATCAGTAAGTGTACACAAAATTTAGTATAAGCTAGTTAGATATGTTGTATGATCCAATTTCCCTAATTTCAAACTTCTTAGTCTTTTAATCATTTATTTTTCCCCCTTTTCAAGTATGTTGGTGCCATTTCTCGGTAATATGTTCCAAAGTTTTTCAATTGACACATACATTGGCATGACAAAGGATTATAAATCAGGGATTGTGAGCTATGTGCACAGATATTACACTTACAAGAGTTCATCTCCAAATCTCTATCGAATGACACCATCAAAAGCCAATTTTGAAACGCATGGGTTATTTGGTTTGCTTTATTCTGCAGGACATAATATCTGGATTTGATCAAGAAGCAGCAGCGGTTGTAATGGCTCGTCACGTTTCTTTCACAATGGAAACCGAGGTCCTATACTTGAACCTTTTGTGTTTGAGCTGTTTGTTAAATACATTAGATGGTTGATGGGTAGAAAAATAGTAGGCTGTGGTTTATTACTTGAATTTTACTTAGATTGCGATGACATATTGAAGCTATTTGTTTATCAAGTCAGCCTGGCCGCAGTTTATGATTGCACACGTATGTGTCTTTGCATTGATTACCATGTTTGCGTTTACATAATTAGATTGGATTTTAATTTAAAGTACTATCAATTAGTTTTCCAAGCTAAATACTTTCTTAGATACTTGAACAGTAATTACTTCTTGATCTTGAATAGACAGTTGACCATCAGGCCACAAATGCTGGCTTGTGAGAAGGAAAACTTATTTCTGAAAAATTTCTACGACGGTTTCTAGCTAGATTATTGCTCTTTGGAACTAATTCCATTTTTTCCTTCTGTTTTGTTTCTTTTTTCTGTGACGTCTTGACCTCCCAGAATCTATCCCAAAACTGTGGAATATGTTCGCTTGCGTGGCCATTGCTGCTCATGAGGTTCTTTTTTAATTTACTTAGTGTGCAGAATCAATGATTTAAAATGAGGATTTCACGATTCTAATGTCTCAAAATTTATCTATCACTGTCCTCAAAAAAGCCATCACTGATCATGTCTCATAACTTGCGTGCACATAATCTAAGCACATACTTAGCTGAATTGAAATCATAAGGGAATTGATTATTCTCTTAATTGGAAATGACCGACACTTGAAAGTAAACAGAACTAAAGTATATTCTTTGCTGAGCAAAGAATATAAAAAACGGTTATATTTTTTACATTACTTTACATTTCGGGATGTCTTCACTCTTCAAAGTGCTTTTGCCACCTCGAGCTACTTTCTTGCGCCTTGCACCTTTGGGTTTATTCTTATTCTAGAATATCTTCTCAAACTTATATGTCTTCGTGGTTTGCACTACCTGCTTGTCTAAGACAACCTTCACAGGTTGAGGTGATGATCAAACTTTTTCCTCATTGTATGGCAGTCCATTTCTCGTGCCAACTTCCATCTGCTTCACAATCGATTTTTTCCCTGTTGAGATTGTTGAGCTCAGACCAATTGCTTGTGGGCTACTTTACTTATAATGGTCAAGCTCCCATTGCTTATAGATTGTGCTGTACTTTAGACCGTGTTGATTGCTAGCTCTTGAATAATCTTCCCAATTACTCAACATTTATCCTGGCATGGTGGAATTGTTTAGTGTTGGATTGCTCTGCATAACTTCTCAAGACTTAAAATGTCGCAAGGGGATTGCTCTGCTGTAAACTGTTATTACCCCAACTGCTCAATACCTAGTCTAGCATATTTCACATTTTCAGTTGCTTACTGCTCGACTACTAGCTCCGTAGCTAAGCACCCAACTTTTCAACACTTAGATTCTCAGGACTCTACATTACCGATTATTCATTTTCCATCTGTCCGGGCATTGCTCAATTGCTCATACCTTCGGCCATTGATCTATTCTGGGTTGATACTTTGTATTCTGGTTGACTTGCTGTTCTCTGTTGACTTTGCTTCTTCCAGTTTGCTTCACTTGCATCAAAAAATTTGGGCCCTGACATTTACACTCTTTATTGATATCAGAAGATAAGGAACATGTTATCTGACTTTTTTCCACATTCCGTATTTTCATGTCAATGGTTGCAAGGGGCATTGGATATATTTAACATTGTATGGACAGCTGTTTCCATCATTATTTGGATTTTTTCTGTTCTTGAAAACAAAAGTCTTTATGCCTCGCACATGAGCAAGTACATTTTTTGTTCATCTAGGAGTTTGACATTTGCATTATTTTGTTGTTATGACATAAACTCTTTGTAATAGGTATTTTTTTTCAGGCTGAATTTGACCCCATCAGATGGTTGGATAAATCATTGATTCATATATGTTCCCGATTCGGGGAGTACCAGAAGGATAGCCCTTCTTCTTTCAGTTTATCTCCTAGATTATCAATATTTCCACAGTTCGTGTTTCATTTACGACGCTCACAATTTGTCCAGGTCTGCAATTATTGCCTTTGTTTCCCTTTTGCTGCTTCTGTCTTTGAAAAAGAGCTTTGTCATCAACAGAGACGTAGAGAAGTATAGATATTTTTTGCTCCCTATCACAAAATAACTTTTGAAACAGATTGTATGCAACAAGTGACTTGTGTGATCGAGGAAATAAAATCTGAATGTTGTTCATATTATTTTGTACAGGTTTTTAACAACAGCCCAGACGAGACTGCTTACTTTAGGATGATTCTGAACAGGGAAAATGTAGCTAATTCAGTGGTCATGATTCAACCTTCCTTGATCTCATACTCTTTTCATTCTGGACCTGAACCCGCTCTTCTTGATGTGACATCCATTGTTGCTGATAAAATCCTCCTTTTGGATTCATATTTCACAATTGTGGTATTTCATGGATCACTATTGCTCAGTGGCGGAAAGCTGGCTATCATGAACAGCCTGAGCATCAGGTAAGTTGTTGGCTAACATTATTGAAAATGTGAAAGTGAACGTGTTGTAATGGTCAAACAAGAAATTGCCGAAAAAGCTAATGACCCAATTATTTGTTTTGTATAGAATATAGTCGTTTAATGCTTGAACGTTTTTGATTTGCCATTAAAAGAAATGTTGTTGAATTTTGTTGTTGGAATACAATGTAGAGATTATAAAACACAAAGCATAGCTTATGTGTTTTGGCTGTAAAAACCTGCATGAACGATATAATACCTAGAAGGCTAGAAGAGTCACTAACCTTTCTTTATTTAGATTGCTATTGCTATGATTGCCTCGTTTAGTTGAAAATAAAAGGATATAAATGTGGTTGGCCGTAGGAAATCTTTCTATAACTAAATCAATATAAATGTGGTAGGCCGTAGGAAATCTTTCTATAACTAAATCATATTTAAATCATATCAATGATATATTGTAATTACACACACACACACGAGTGTGGAAATCAAAACCAAAGCATTCTACTTGAAGCAAAAAAATTTCTAGTTAGAAACCTTACACAATGTCGCATAAAAAACTATAAGACCAAATCACAGGGTGTTCAACTATGACTGACAATTAGGCAGCCATTATAGATAGCCAGAAGTGTGGGTTATTATTCTCGTGAGTAATAAGCTAGAATAATTGTGGGAACTGTTTACTTGAAGTCTTGAATGATGGCCAAGATGTTATTTTTTTTAATTGGATAGATTTTAGAGAAGGCCCGGGTGGGAAATATGGTCAAATACCTATGTCAGAATTTGTGCTGTGATAATGTGGTTTAACCATGAAGGACTTTATTGTATCCCCGATACATTGCCAAGAGCGCTAAAACTCATTAATCATTTTTAATTTTAATTATAATTATCACATCTTTTATTTGTATGAAAATATATTGGGATTAATATGGCGGGTTTTCATGTTTTTTGGTGATTAACAGTTTCCAAGCCATTTGGTGCATACGCTCCTTTTCAAATTTAGATTGGAATATGTTTAATGGGGTAGTTTTTTTAACGCGCACACCTTTTATACACATAAATTTATATGATCGATAATAAAAATATTGAAAATAAAGCATCAATTTCGCATCCATACACACACATCTCAAATGTTCGACCACATTTAAAAAATATAAAAGAAATACTCAAAATATAGCTATTCGGGACATATCCTGACTCATATTGTACTGGGACACGTACACCAATTGGGAACACACCATAGCAAAATAAAACTTGAGTCCACTCTCATGGAGCCCTGCTACCACCTCTTGATGTCTCCTCTTAAGCATTTGACTAAGAAACACCAGCAACACCTGTAATGCACACAGCAACACACAAGCCTTTCTCTCACTAAGTGGGGTCAGCTATATGGATCATCCTACGCCATTGTGCTCTGTATCCTATTATATCTTTATCTATATTTAGATAATGCATATCATGCTTAGTCGTTATTATCCATCCCTTTTCGTTTTCAATGAGGGTACTAGTCACGGTCTCACATCTCCTAACTGGAGTCCATACCATCTCAGGTGTGTCTCCCACAATTTCTCTTCAATAGTCGCAACCCCAACTTTTTCTCTGATATACTCTTCTTAGCCCATCCATATTTGTGTCCGCACGTCCACCTTATAATCCACATTTCTGTGACTCTAATCTTTTGTTCATATGCTTGCTTTACCGCCCAACATTCAGATCCATATAAAATAGCAATTCTAACCGCTATCATGCAGAACTTCCCTTTGAAAAGGATACCTTACGATTACATAGAATACTAGATGTATTTCTCCACTTCGACCATCCTACTTGTATTCTATGTGATAAATCTCTATCAATCCCCTCATCTTTATGTAAAAACGATCCTAGATACTTAAAGTCTCAATCCGTTGGCAATTCAACACATCCTATTCTAACTATTGTCTAATTGCTCCAGTATGCTAAGCTTAAATTCCATGTATTTTGTCTGTCAGATTCTGTAGATAATATATGATTAGAATCAATATTTTATTATAGTAGATATATCATGCAGATTATGTTAGTTATATTGTGAATATTCTCTCCCAGTTTTGTAGGGATCTTATTACTAGATTTAGAAGATTATGCTCTTATTTATATGTACAATTGTAATTAGTTGTAAAAATAATAATAAATTCTATTCTTTCTACTCTTTGTTTTGGTATCAGAGCGAAGTTCATCAATCTCCAGCAAAATGTCCGATAGTACTATAATCAGCCCTATATCTGATGCTGCCACTGTCGAACATACTGCAGCAAAAGGGGAATTACAAAATCTTCATTCTGCTCATAGTTTGAACGGAAAAATTACTTGAAATGGTCCCAACTTGTCAAGAACTTTCTGAAAGGTCGAGGACGGCTGGATCATTTAACAGGTACTGGACCTTCGGAGAAAGATCCCAAATTTGCATCTTGGGATGAATAAGATTCCATGGTAATGTCATGGTTATGGAATTCGATGCTGCCAGAGATTAGCGATACGTGCATGTTCCTTGGATCAGCCAAAGAAATTTGGGAGGCCATGCGACATACTTACTCCAGGGCTAATGACGCAGCCCAGATTTACGAAGTTAAGTCAAAGATCGCAACAACAAAGCAAGGAAATCAGACCACAACAGAGTACGCTAATCTCTTACAAGGACTGTGGCAAGAGCTGGACCAATACCAGTGCATTAAGATGACTTGTACATCAGATGCTACAGTCTTAAAGCAGTTTATTGAAAGGGAACGGACGTATGAATTTCTGGTTGGCCTCAACATGGAGTTCGATGCAGTCAAAGTGCAAATTTTAGGAAGAGCAGATCTGCCTTCCTTAAATGAAACAATCTCTACCATTCGGGCAGAAGAAGGCCGTAGAAGGGTGATGCTCGAGACACGCGGAGAGGAAGGATCTTCACTTGTTGCTAAAACGGCTGGGATAAAAGAATCCAAGTTCAACAATCAACACAAAAAATCAAGATTAAACAGTCGTGAATCTCTATATTGCACTTACTGCAGAAAGAATGGTCACACCAAAGATCAGTGTTGGAAGCTGCATGGTAGGCCTAATCGAAACTTTGATGAAGGAGCATAGTTGTCAAGGCGCTAGGCGACGTCAAGGCGACGAGCCACTGCCTAGCGCCCGAACGCCTAGGCGACAAAAGGCGATCGCCTAGCCACGAGGCGATAATATAGAGAGAATGTATTATATATTTATCTTCTACTAAAAATCAACTATTAATAATAATGAACTATATGAAAACCTAAATATATAAAGCTTCAAGTAACAAAAAACAAAAATATCTCAATATTGTCGATAAATCAACACATTCAAATCTTATGCTAGACAATTTAATTTTTCCAAAACAATCTAGACTCAGATCAATCACTTTCTAATTCAATCATTTCATCCACATCACCATCCTCCACATTTTCATCAATGTCTGAATAATCATCTTTCAACACATCATCATCAAACTCTCCCTCGTCAGTAGATTCTTCATCTACATCCATTGGTGATTGTAGAGCATGAGTAGTTTGGCTTGTCACCCGACCTCTTCGTCCTCCCCTACCTTTGCCTCTAGAAGTTGAAGCTCCCCTATAAATAGGGTTCGAGGTCCGTTGTTGTCTAGTATGTCTGGTTTCTTCTTCTACTCCAGCAGCCTCTGCTACAACGTTCCATGTCAAAGTATCATCATCATCATCAAAAACAGGTTCCTCTCCAGCTTCCATCATTCCAATCAACCACTCATTATTACAATCATCAATATTCCTCAAAACTATATGATATCTTTTATCCTTCTTAGCCGCACGAGCCTTGAGTGTTTGATTGTACTTCACATATACCAAATCTCTTAGTTTCTTGTGATCTAGTCTATTCCTTTTCTTTGAATGTATCTGTGACACGAATGACGTAACCATCATAAACTATAAATTGAAAAGAAAAGTGAAATAAGTCATGTAATACCGTAATAGTATTTACTCACATGCTCAAATATGCTCCAATTCCTTTCACAACCCGAAGCACTACATGTGAGGCTAAGAACTTTGATAGCAAATTCTTTCAAATTTGGAGTACCATTGCCAAACATTTTCCACCAATCCGCTGAAAAAAAATGTATCTCATCATTTTCATTTGATATTTAAGTATTTAACTATTTAACTTCTTGCAAAAAAAACACATACCAGGCGCCATTGGTTGGTCTTTATTATTCCTTGCTCTAATGGCAAATTCGTTGCCGAACAATGACTCCGAGTTCTTATATACCGGCAACTCCTCCATAATAATCTTATCCCTCACGTCATGGCTTGGAATCAATCTTTGTATGCATGCAAACAACCCATTTGTGACTTCTGCATCCGTCTCAACTTTCGGATTGTGATAGTAAAAATATGGGTTTAAGTAGTATCCTGCCGCGTGCAAAGGATGATGAAGCTGATTATCCCATCTAGCATCAATAAATTCTAACACTTTTTTACATTTCTCTCTGTTGTTATCAAAGGACTTGAGAATTGTTTCTTTTGCTCTGTCCATAGCTTCATAGATATAACCCATCGCTGGCCTTGTTTCATTATCGGCAATGCGAAGAACCATCACTAGAGGACACATCACTTTAAGGGTGTATGTCACATTATTCCAAAATGAAGGCTTGAAAACAGTATCATTTGCCTTCTTACCCTTTATATCATTTGACCATATACTTTCTATTCACTGTGTTGATATGAACATTCTCTTCAAAGCCTTTTGTCGTTTGTGGAGGCTTTGCAAAGTGAGAAATGTAGTAGCAAAACGGGTGACTCCATGTCTTGCCAGCTCTTTGTTTCCAGTAAATTCTCTCATCATGTGCAAAACACCTCCATGATTGTAAATGTAACCAACAAGAGCAATTGCTCTCGAAATAGTCTTCCGAACCACCTCAATTTTGCCAATATCCTCTAGCATCAAATCAATGCAATGAGCAGCACATGGAGTCCAAAACAAATTCGGTCTTTTTGCTTGTAGAAGTTTACCTACAAAAAAAAGAGTACAAAACAAAAAAGAATCAATTTATGTTATATGTAATATAATATGCAAGGAAATAAAATTTCAATACTTCACTTACCAGCTAAAACATAATTGCTGCCATTGTCTGTAATCACTTGCACGACATTTTTCTCTCCCTCACGCTCTACAAATCTATCAAGCAACTCATATAACAGGGTTCCAGTCTTGACATGGGCGGATGCATCCACAGATTCCAAGAACATTGTTCCTTTGGGTGAATTGACCAAAAAGTTGATCAATGTTCTATGCTTCCTATCAGTCCACCCATCAGACATAATTGAGCAACCATATTTCTCACATTCATCTCTGTTTTCTTTCAACAACTCATTTGTGTAGGCAATTTCTTTCTGTAAAAGTGGTACCCTCAATTCATGATAACTTGGTGGTTTCAAATTCGGCCCGTACTGACCTATGGCTTCAATCATTTCCTTGAAGCTATCTAAATGGGCAGCATTGAAAGAAATCGCAGCTTGATACATGAAACGAGCTATCTTTTGAACTGTTCGATCTCTAAGCTCTTTATCACAAGCATCGTTTATGTTTGTTTGCCTCAATTTCCCCCCTTTGGTTTTCTTTTTCGTGATAAAGAGATCCATCGGCCCTTTAACACTGCCACTTCCACTTCCAGTTCCAGTCTCGTGTATGGAAGTCAAACTTCTCTTTTTGCTTGGTTGTACATCTTCTTCATCGTCTTCATCTTCATCGATATCAAGAAAGCAAAAATCTTGCTTCATTCCACCGCAAGCTCTCAATGTTCGCTTCTTCTTTTCATTCATATAATTCAACAGCTCATCACGGACACTTTGAGGACACTCTTTGCATTTTCTGACATTTTTTGAATTCTCAGCAATATGTTGTTTGGCTCGAAAAATTCCTCCATTGGACGTGAAGCCACAAAACCTACACGTCACACTATTAGTATCATTTGGATTTTTCAAATAACAATGCTTCCAACCGGGGTCTTTCTTATTATCCCCATCTGGTTGTGTGTTTTCTGATTGAGGATGAGAAGCCATACTAGGCTATTTTTTTAAAATAAATGCAAAACAGATTAGGCAAAAGAGAAGAAGCCTGCGGCAGAGAAGAAATCTTCAATCGGTAGGGGAGAGTGGTGTGCGCAGATAAGGCAGAAGCTTCAATCGGCAGGGGAGGAGAATACGTATCGACAAATCGACATGCAAAACTAGGCTTTTGTTTAAAAATAAATTACTTATGGGCTGAAATTAGTTATGGGCTTATTTAGTTGGGCTTTGGGTCATTAAAAAATAAAGGAGAAGCCTGCGGCAAAGAGGCGGAACGCGCTGCACAGAGGCGGAACGCCTGGAACGCCCATCACCTGGAGAAAAACGGCTTCAAGGCGATAAAGGCGCTCGCCCAGCCATACACGTCGCCTGGTTGTCCATAAGGCGCTGCAGCTCCGCCTAGCGCCTGAGGCGCTGAGGCACGCCTTTGACAACACTGTGAAGGAGGCAAGGCCCATATGGTAAGTGCACCATCGAACAATGAATGAAGCGAACAAAACCTTGGTGCAGGTTTAAGTGAGCAGGATCAAGGCGTTGAAAAATTTCTTAGTGTCCCTTGAGAAACCCTCCTCGTCAGGTACTAGCTCCTTGGCTTTTTCAGGTATCACTCCTACTTCTTGCTCTGTTAATATCTCTGAAAAGATTTCTCCAAAGTTATGGATAATTGATTCCGGAGCCACCGATCACGTGACTTATAATTCCAAATCATTCTCTACCTACACACCATGCTCTAGCCACAAGAAAATCACCTTAGCTGATGGATCTTTCACCACCATTGCTGGTCAAGTTGATATCTATATAAGCCCATCCCTTGTTCCTAAAAATGTCCTCCATGTTCCAAAATTATTTGCAAACCTAATCTCCATTAAGAAACTAACCATGGATTCCAACTGTTGTGTGACCTTCTTCTCTTCCCATTGTGAGTTTCAGGAACTGAAAATGAAGAGGATGATTGGACGTGCTAATGAGAGGAATGGTCTTTTCTATCTGAAAAGTCAAAATGGAGGAACTAGGATGGATAGATCCACATCATTCTTTTCTGAGTCTGTTTTGTCAACAAAGAATAAAATTTGGCTTTTTCATCGTCGTTTATGCTATCCCTACTTTAGGGTCCTTAAGTTAATGTTTTCTTTATGGTTTAAAGAAAATAAATTATAGTCTTTTCATTGTAATGACTGTGAATTTGCGAAACACAAACGTGTTTCATTTCCAGCAAGCAATAAAAGAACTAGTATTCCATTCTCTTTGATCCATACCGATATATGGGGTCCCTCTAGTGTTCAAAGTATTTTTGGTGCCAAGTGGTTTGTGTCTTTTATCGATGACTGCCCTCGCGCGACATGGATTTACCTTTTGAAAAATAAATCCAAAGTTAGCACTATTTTTCCAAAATTCTATAACATGATTAAGACGCAATTTGATGTGAGAATTAAAAGATTTAGGTCAGACAATGCCAAAGATTACTTCAATTTGTCGCTTTCCTCTTTCTTTCAAAAGGAAGGAATTTTGCATGAATCCTCTTGTGTCAATACACCACAGCAAAACGGCGTGGCTGAACGAAAGAACAGCCACCTCCTAAATATCACAAGAGCATTATTGTTTCACAAAAATGTTCCTAAACACTATTGGGGAGAAGCTGTCCTTACCGCTGCACACCTTATTAATATACTTCCCACTAGTATTCTTGATTTTAAAACTCCAATAGAAATTCTCACAAAATTTTTTCCTAATTTTATTGCGTCTAATAATCTTGTTCCTAGAATTTTTGGAAGTGTCGTCTTCGTTCACATACATTCCCAAAATAGAGGAAAACTCGACCCTCGAGCTCTTCGATGTATGTTTATCGGGTATTCCTCTACTCAAAAGGGATATAAGAGCTTTCATCCTTCCACTCGAAAAACATTTGTTTCTGCTGATGTCACCTTTGTTGAAAATGAGTCTTATTTTCCCTCAAAATCTCCAGAAAACAAAACTGATAGGGATGGAGGGGATATAAGTCTTTCACTTGATCTTCCCTTCGAGTCTAGCACATTGCCACTACTACACAACTCACCATCTATACTTCCTGATCAAATAGCCAAATCAGCCCTACAAAGTGATCTGATCGTGGATAAGGAAAAAGAAACCCCAACATAGCCACTCAAAACTTATTCCAGAAAAAAAATTCCAGCCTCTACAGTAGCATCACCACCTCTGAATGTTGCACGAGTTCCTGAAATAGGCCAAGCCATAGCCGAGAGTGAAATACTCGCTGAACCCAAAATCTTAACAGATTCTAAGCCCTTAGATGATGTTGATCAGGACATGAACTTGCCAATCACATTAAGAAAAGGAGTTAGAACCTGTACTAAACATCCCTTACATAATTTTATGACCTATCAGAACCTGTCCCACAGCCATAAAGCCTTGTTGACCAATCTTCACAATAATCCATTCCAAGAAATCTATCAGAGGCATTAAGAGACAAGAAGTGGGAAGATGCCATGTAAATAGAAATGGAAGCTCTTGAAAGAAACAAAACGTGGTAACTGGTTAGATTGCCACACGATGTTAAACCGGTTGGTTGTCGATGGGTATTCACTATCAAATATAAATTAGATGGGACAGTTGAACGTTATAAGGCGAGGCTAGTTGCAAAAGGATACACCCAAACATATGGACTTGACTATTGGGAAACCTTTGCACCTGTTGCAAAGATGAACACAGTACGGATCCTTATGTCATTAGCAACAAATTTTGGATGGAATCTGTTCCAATTTGATGTTAAGAATGCATTTCTTCATGGTGATCTCGCCGAAGAAGTGTATATGGATATCCCACCGGGTTTGAATCTAAAAAAAAGATGGTGTGTAGGCTGAAAAAGGCACTTTATGGTCTCAAACAATCACCACGTGCTTGGTTTGGAAGACTCAGTAAAGCAATGACTAGCTTGGGATACAGACAAAACCAAGGGGATCATTCTTTGTTTGTGAAGCACTCGGCTTCAGGGGGAGTGACTATTATGCTGGTGTATGTTGATGATATGATAGTATCCGGGAATGATATAGCAGGAATACAGGACCTGAAGCAGTGCCTACTCAAAGAGTTTGATATCAAAGAACTTGGGAAGTTAAAATACTCTAGGAATTGGGCATGGGATATTCATTTCCCAACAAAAATATGTGCTGGATTTGTTGAAAGACTCAGGAAAGATGGGATGCAAGCCAGTGGACACCCCTATTGAAGTCAATCACGGACTATGTGATGCATTAAATGACCCAGTGGTAGATAGAGGTTCTTATCAGAGGCTGGTTGGGAGGTTACTGTATTTAACTCACTCTAGACCAGACATTTCGTATGCTGTAAGTGTAGTTAGCAGATATATGCAAAATCCAAAGGAAAAACACCTCAAGGCAGCCCATAGGATCTTACATTATCTTAAAGGCAGTCCAGGAAAAGGCATATTATTCACAAAAAAGGATGCTATGACTCTTGAAGCCTATACAGACGCCGACTATGCGGGCTCCTTGGACGATCGAAGGTCCACTTCCGGCTATTGCACATTCTTGGGGGGAAACCTAGTGACGTGAAGAAGTAAAAAGCAAAATGTGGTTGCAAGATCAAGCGCAGAATCAGAATTTCGAGCTATGGCTTTGGGAATATGTGAATTACTATGGTTGCAGATAATTCTTGATGACTTGAGAATTAAGTGGAAGACGCCCATGAAATTATATTGTGACAATAAATCAGCGATTAGTATAGCTCACAATCCGGTGCAACATGATCGTACGAAACACTTTGAAGTCGTGTCGTCGATAGACACTTCATCAAAGAGAAATTGGAAAGTGGATTAATATGAACTCTATTTGTCTTTTCCAAGGATTAGTTGACAAATATATTCACCAAGGCGTTATCCCGTAGTTTGTTCACAAATATTGTTAGAAAGCTTGGAATGGGCGATATCCATTCACCAGCTTGAGGGGGAGTGTCAGATTCAGTAGATAATATATGCTCTTATTTATATGTACCATTGTAATCAGTTGTAAAAATAATAATAAATTCTATTCTTTCTACTCTTTGTTTTTGTCCTCGCTCCTAAGTCTAAAACATTTCTCTTCCAACGTTTCTTGCCAAGTTTGATTTCAAGCTTGGCATTTATTCTTTCACGAGTCTCATCCACCAAGACAATGTCATTTGCAAACATGCACCAAGGTTCCATGTCCTGAATATGTCTGGCGAGTTCATCCATGACAAGTGCAAAAAGATAAGGGCTGAAGCTGATCTTGGTGTAGCTCTTCTTTATAGGAAACTCTTCGGTTAATCCTCCTGAGATCCTCACTCTTGTCATTATGTCCTTGTACATGTCCTTGATTACTTCAATATATGCTTCTCTTATACTTTTCTTTTCCAAAACCTTCCACAATTTCTTTCGGCACTCTTGTAATATTGCCTGTGTCAAACTTTGAGTTTGTATTATAGGTCTAATCTATGGTGTTCTGTGAGATATTCTACTGTTGTTTTGGTAAGGAAAGCTGGTATCAAGCCAGAGGACCAGTTGAGCGAAGCCTCTGTATCTGAATAACTAACATTCGGTATTCTCTAGCCAAAACCCAGTTACTCATTCGCTCTCTCCCCCAATTATTTAATTCAGAATCTAGGCGAGGAAGAATTTGGATTAAATTACGTTAACTACAAGAAAGTGGACCTTGTTGATCATATTAAGACCTTTGGTCATGCAACATTAAGTCGTTTATTCATGCAGTCTTACATCCTCTATTCAATCTTAGAACTGTATTACATCACAGCAACAATTGGCTATGGATGTTGATGAACTAGACTTAGTTTTTGTCAGCTGAAGTCATGACATTTAGTCAGTTGCATATATCCTCAACCTGATACTGCACACTCAATTTTTATGATCTTGTAGGCCTTTGCTCACTTGCTGCAAGCTCCACGCGATGATGCGGATGCCATAATAAGAGAGAGATTTCCAGTGCCTCGCTTAGTAATTTGTGATCAGCATGGATCTCAGGTGTTTGATTTTATCTTAAGTGAATTTTTAAGTATCATCTTCATCTTTTGGCATCTTATTAGTTAGTAATATATTTTCATAATCAAATCAAGTACTTTAAGCTCAATGTATTGGAGAGTGTGTGTATCTTTTCTTATAGAACTAGAAATATCTGGAGGTACATATCAGATCTGGCGGTCCGCGGTTTGAACCTCTATAATTTTATCCGCTTTTGGCTTTTTGAGCTGCTTGCCTAGTGTTGTTTCTAGAGCTTCTCCGTAACTGAACGGCAGATAGTGGAGTTTGATTGGGGGTCTAAGTGGAATATGTTGATGGATTTTATAAAGGTTGCATTTGAAATGGGTATTTTAAAACCAAGGATTTAAATAATTGATTTTAAATTAATTCTAGTTGATTTGATGGTTTTAAAAGTCATGCTCTCTGAATTTGAGCTCATGCATGAGCAACAATGGGTTTCAAATGCATTCGATATTGCTGCCATCTAAAATCCAAATTTCAAATCCTTTTTTCAAATCAAATCCGTACGGACAAATAAAATCCTTAATCCGAACGCAGCAAAATATTTATTTAAATGCCTTACTGAACTGGATTCGCACAATTTAATCAGATGTGCTTGTGGGTAAATCAACATTCTCTATCTTCAGGCTGATGTCTCTTCTACACTTTTCATTTATGCCCCGGTTTACTCTCTGATGCCTTTATCTTTTATGATGCTCATATCCCACCCAAATTATCAACCAAGTTGGGTATTAGTTTCGAAAAAATAGATGGCTTAAGTTGGCTTAATAACAGCTGTTTTTGACTAGAAAAGAAGCACAGGCTTAATATGCTTCCCCTCCCTGGCATGTTTGGAAAGAAAATGATCCCAGTAGAAATGGGGAAAGGAGTTTGAGGAATTCTCTAGTCAGTTTCTAAATAATTATCCAAATGGGTTTAACCAAAAGAGAAACAAAATTTTATGATCTTGTAGGCCTTTGCTCAGTTGCATTTGGATAATTATCCAAATGGGTTCAACGGACCAGAAGAGAAACAAAATTTTATGATCTTGTAGGCCTTTGCTCAGTTGCATTTGGATGATTATTTAGGAAGAAAAACTTTGTTTTGAACGGTATGTCGGCAAAGACTCTATTTTGAATTATTTTATTTTTTGAGTTGGGGGAGGGAATATTTTGTTACAATTTCGAACTCGAGACCAAAACCTCGTTCCAAATTTGGAACCTTAGTGTCAGATGAGCTACAAAGTCACGGTCAGTTATTTTATTTTTACTTGAAGTTAGAATTGGCAAATTAAGTTCAAGTGCTTAGGAAGAGGAACTGGATTGAATTATCGCAATTAAAAGAGAAAAGTATCATGCTTGCGACAACTGCATGAGTTTCTTTTGTTGTGCTTGGGTAGGGCAGGCCGAACAAGTGAAATATTTATTTTCCGTTGTTTGAATATATGTGGAACAAGACTACTTTAGACCATCTTCATAGTGACTTGATTTTAAATCTTTATCACCATAAAAATAGAGCATGCCATAACCATGATAGTAATTTGCAGGCTCGATTCTTGCTAGCAAAATTGAATCCTTCTACAACATATAATTCGGATGCTCCAGCTGCTCCTGGAGGTGATATCCTTTTCACAGATGATGTCAGCTTTGAGGTTTTCTTAGATCACCTCCAGCGGTTGGCTGTTCAGTAAAGCTACTATTGTGCCATCTGAGACCTGTAGTTAGGTGACATACAAAAGATTTTGTAATACATTTTCCTGAATATTGTACAGTAAAGTATATGACAAAGGATTTGGTCCTAAGGTTATCTCCTATCATCTTAGATATTAAAAGAGTCATGTAAGTTTTTTCTTAAATGAGAATAATTTAGACGTTCATGGAATAATTTGATTAATGAATTATGAATCTGACAATATGTATCTAGTTCTTTTTTGTTCTAATTTCTTCTTATATGAAAATATCACTTGCGTCATTTTGTTATTTTTGATGATGCTAATATTATATATTTCAAACTGAGATTGATGTCACATTACATCCATAAATTTGAACTACTAAATTCAATGTTGGTGGATATAAATCATAATGGCAGGCATAAAAATTGTTTTGTCCTGTAATTTGGTGCATCTGCTTGCTGCTTTTGTTTTTATAAAGTATAAATCTATATAAAAAAAAAACTTGAATGGAAGCACATATATCTAGTAGCTAACATTGTCATTGCGTTAACGAGTACTCAAATTTAATTTGTTTGGTTGTTTCATTGTTGCATGTGCATCTATCAATTAATGTCAAACTGAACTTCTTTGAAACAAGAGAGCAAGGACATTGAACTCCAAGAACATGTAAGATCATCTTAATGACATGATAGTGTATGTTGTTTATATTCTCATAAATTTATTTTGTTTTTCTTTCAAATAAAGCTTTATATGCTCATTAGATTTACTATGCAGACAATAACATATGTTGCCCAAGAGATGAGTCAAATATTGTTTTTTTTCCTACGCAGTGACATCTAACCAGTACAAATTCTGGGGCATTTGCTCCTGCGTACTTATATGAGAAATCGCTCCTGCTATGACCACTTATTTACATTTCTAATTAATGAATTAGCTACTGCATTCTTATGCTATGGTTGCAATTGGTTCATTGCTCTTAAAATCAAGGTTTGTTTGGGAGGCTTGGATCTTCTTTGAGCATTGGTTCGCTAATAAATCCTATCTTGTTGGATATTAGCTAGAGTGTGAAAATTTAGATTCAATAGTATATTAGTATTGTAATTTGGGAACTACTTGGTGCCTACATGTATTGTGACGTACTTCTAGATG
This sequence comes from Primulina tabacum, assembly GCF_025594145.1. Lineage (NCBI taxonomy): Eukaryota > Viridiplantae > Streptophyta > Magnoliopsida > Lamiales > Gesneriaceae > Primulina > Primulina tabacum. The sequence continues at coordinate 37,582,698 of NC_134560.1, read as the reverse complement.
CCTGAATTCTTAGATGATTTCAGTATGCCTCTGATATCAACCGTACTCCCTGTTGGATAAAGTCTGTCATAGTTGCTCAGATAACTTTTATCTTATGGTGTTTTTTTATCGTTTGACATTTGATTTGATAATTGCTGTATGCTAGGTAGTTGAGATGAATAAGTTGATTTTCACATCTCTTATATTGGTCTCCAGTTCTTACTCTTCCCTGTTGCAGATGTTAGATCTGTTGATTTCCTTTCTCTTCTTCGACTTTTGATTTCAGCAGTGTTGAGTGCTCTTCCAATGTACTACATGTCCCATTATAAAGTACCATAAGGTGTGGCGATGGTTATGGAGAAGATAATGAGAGATTTTTATGTGACGGTAATGATGGAGATTCACATTGCCATGTGGTCGTGTGGGAACATGTCTGCAAACCGAAAGATAAAGGAGGCTTGGGTATGGGAAATATCTGTTCGAGGAATAAAGCACTTTTGGGGAAATGGTGGTGGAGATGCTCTGTGGAGATGGAGCCGTTGTGGAAAAAGGTTATTAAGAGCAAATATGAGATGCAAGATAATGGATGAAATGTGGGCTTAGCAAGTAATGTTACCTTCAGAAGCCTCTGGAAATTGATTTCTCGAACTCACCCGGTCTTTTAGTGAGGACCGTGGTTAAAGGTGGGATATCATTACATTTTGGAAGGATAAGTGGTGGGGAGATTCATTGTTTAAAGTCTTTTACCTAGCTTTGTTTTAGATTTCTTCATTTCATAACCAGCCCATTATTCGGTTTATTCACGAAGATGGACATCTTCTTAATTCTTCTCTATCATGGGATCTGCACTTCAGAAGGGATTTGAGCGACGACGAAGTGATTGAGTTGAGTTCTTTGTTAGGGTGCTTAAACAATGTTAGGATGGATTTGGGTGTTGCGGAGCTCGGGGTTTGGGAAGGGGATTCTTGAGGATCTTTCTAATCAATAGCTTTCCTACTTTCTCTCGCTTTCAATCTATTTGGAAAGTACCGATCCCACATAAGGTTCAAGTATTCTCATAGACTGTGGTTCTGAGAAAATTGCCAACTTATGATATGTTGCAAAAAAGATGGTCTCAGTGTGCTCTCTGTCCGAATTGGTGTGTCCTTTGTCGGTATGAGGAGGAGACTCAAGATCATTTGTTTCAGCATTGTTCCTTCTCGGCTAGTATTTGGTCTAAAGCTATAAACGAATTGGGTTTTGTGTGTGTTGCTCCGAGATCAGTGCGTGATATGTTTGTTTTAAATATTGATAGTGATCTCGGCAAAAGATGTAGTACTTTTTGGGGGTGTGACAGTCCATTGTATCTTTTGGCCGATCTGGTTGGAGTGAGACACAAGGATTTTCGACGTTGTAGATGATTGTTGTGAGAATATCAGATTTAGGGCTGCAATTTGGACCAGGAAGCTCTCAGATTTTAAGCATTTATCGATTCAGATTTAGTTAAGGATTGGAGCTTTATCTGATGATTGTGATCAGAACGGTTTTTTATCTCTTACATAATAGTGGATACCTTGTCTGCCTTTTTGTAAATTTCATCCTAAATTCATCTTAATAAAATATCGTTTCTTATAAAACAAAAAAAAGGTGAAAAATAAGCTATAAAAAATTTCTTGAATTGGCTTTTTCCCCCAGTGCGCCTGAGATTAGGTGAGGAAGGTTGATTTGGCGAAGGGCGTTATCGCTTTTTGCACATCAAAACTAAAAATATCAAGCATTGAAGAATTATTGCTTTGCCATCAAAAATATGCTACTGGATCTCTTGAGATGGACTTGCCACTTGTGTTTAATAATATCGGCTGGCGGCTGTTCCTGGTGATGTTTAGTGTCTAATAGAGCGCCTTTGCTATATTCCTCATGTTACAACTTACACGTCTCTACTTTGGCCTCTCTGAGAGAGATCTTGAATAGATGAAGGCTCTATTAATTTCTTATATTTCTCATGTTACGACTTACACGTCTCTACTTTGGCCTCTCTGAGAGAGATCTTGGAGAGATGAAGGATCTATTAATTTCTTCTAATTGTTATGAATGTGTATTTTTGTGTGTGCGTTCATGATATCTTTACTTCTCTTACCTTTGAAATTCATTTAACAAACCATGATAGCACTATACCTTGTCAAGCAATGGAGATTTCACATTTCATGCTATTCAAGCTGGGCTACAAAAGAAACATTTAGTTCTAGAAAGCACGTGCAGTCTCCTTAAAAGAAATAAAAGAGAGCTTGCATGCTGAAAAAATTCCATTTACAAGAAAGAATTTGAAGGAAATCTGTGCTTATCAAATGAGAACAGTCCTGAATGGGTGGACACTTGGTGCATTCTTCTTCAATGCATCCAGCTTTATACGATATGAAACTAAAGTAATGTTGATTATCTGTTTTATCATATACTTAAAATTATCATCATCATCAAAGATTTTACTTTCAATGCAGTTGGGATTGGCTTTATTCTGTGCTAGAAATGAGGTATCAATACACTTACAGACAACAAATCGTTGTATGAAACTTTGAATGATATTTTGTTGCAGGTGGTTCGCGAAACCATATAATAAGCTCCCCTGTATTACATTTGGTCAAACTTCCTTGTTCTTTATACCCAAGCCCTTGTACCAACTCATGAATCTTGCTATAAACTCTGAAGATGAGAAAAAGAGTGACCAGTGTGAGTGAGCCTTGCCTACATACAGGAGTATCGGCAATTATAATTTCCAGTTGAAAGTCAGAGTAGAGCATTTATGACCAAGTAAAGCTTGTGACCGGACAATTTGGTTTCTTAAAATCAATTTTGATTGGTTTATATGCAATAATGGAATGATAAGCTTGAGTGGCTCTGGAGAAAATTAATTGTTCACATTGCCTAAGGTCACAGCATGACTAGAATGTGTACACATAAACAAGTGAAGTGTATGACTCCTCATTTCTATGTAGACTTGATGAAATAAATATCAGATTAAGCATATGAAAAACAATCAGTTGATTCTATTGTAAAATACTAATATAATCAAACTCTTAGGACAAAAGCATCACCAATGGATGATGCTACGTCAAAGGGCAATCGAGTTCTAATTTTCTTTTTACAGTTCCTTCTTCCCCCCCACCCCTCTGATTTTCATCTATCACGATCAAAGTGATGGTTTCCTTTATTCCTGGAATGGGAATACTCTTTATTAGGCATCTAACATGATTCTGAAACTTATTGAACAAGATTTGACACATCTTTTTTATAACACTTCTTTTTTGTTCAGCATCTTCCTTTCAGCATTATCCTTCCAGAAGAATGATTGCAAGGATTTTATAGTTCCTTATAGATACGGTTTATGTAGTTTTTTAGTTTGGTGTTTTCTGTAAATTTGTTTGTCTGTTATTTCTCATTTTCAGTTGCATAAACTGAGATTCATAATTTAGGAACATATTATATAACTAAAATAAGACTATCTCCTATTTTATTGCTGTTTTATTCTATTAGTGCGACCAATATATCTAAATTAAGATGTGGCGGTATCAATGAAACTCTAGGATACTTGAAAGAAATGATAATGAGACCTTCCATATTTATGTTGGAATTTATGTCAGTTCTCATGAACTTTCTGACTTCACTTTGGTGGTGAGATCTGCAAAATGGGAAGCAATAGAATCCAGCAAGGGTTTTCAGTTATGGTCTCATCTTTCTTAATCTTGGGTAATTAAGGCTCCGATTGGACAAGTACTTATAAAACATTTTTATAAAAGTGTTTGTTACAAAAAAATTATAAAATGTTTTAAAAGTTGTTCTAAGAACAAATATGTACAAACAACTATTTCATAAAAATGTTATTCAGTTATAAATTAATATGTTTTGATTTACATCGTTGCCTTCGTTTCTAAAACATCTAAAAACAAATCTCAATCGTTATTTAAAAACTATACTTGAATAATATTTTTTAAAAATATTTTTGATTTTTTTTACAAAAATCTCATGCAAACACATAAGTTTTTCACTAAAAACGTTTTTAAAGTACTTGTCCAAACGAGGCCTGATATATTCTGTGGAAGTGAAGATTAGCGTGAAAAAACATTTGTCATATTGAACTCAATAAATTTCTAGGTTTTTGCATCTTGTAATCAATTATATAGAAATTTTTGTCCATCATTAAACTCTTATTATTTTCTTGTTTGCTTTTTTGCAAAAAAACTCTTATGCTATTGATGGAATTAGTCCTTTAAAATTCCATCACATGTTTCATGTGATGTTCATTTTCTTACCTTCAATTCTCATGAACTGTTGGACATTCTTTCTTGGATCATTATGCCTCTTACCTTCCACTTCTTGAAGGTTTTGTGGGGTCAGGTACTTTTTAACAGCTTGATTTTTCTGGCAATTAGAAATCTGGTTAGCCAGTCATTCTATGATATCTATATTATGACACGCAAGATATAGGATCGTGCGAAGAGAAAACTAATTGATTCAGCAAGGATTTACCTGATAATCATTGTATAGATTGTCAAATTGTTCCTCTAACTGATCAGGAAGATTCTTTTTAAGTTCTTCCACTATATTCTGCATAACAAGAGATAAGTTAATATTATTTAAATTATTTATGGTAAATAAAACATATATTCTCCTTACTTGGAACAAGTACTCAGGATCTACGTTATGCTCTATCAGATTTTGAAGTTCTCCTCGGATATTATAGAGCCTACGGAGAAACAGATCGACTCTTACTGTTAGATTTAGGAATCCTCAGATTGGATCAGTTGTTTAATATATGTAATGATACTTACTGCTTTGGACTTTGCTCTTCTATAACATTTTGAGCAATATCAGCGATTTTATCTTCCCAACCAGTTTTAATATCTTGATCTTCCTTCAAGGAAGAACTGCGACTATATCATCGAAGGCATAAGGTATGGAATGTGCAACTAGATTCTAGATTAATTTGTGCGATGTCAAATGGAGAAAACTGTGATTGAAATGTGTTGTGCACATCGCTGACATACTTGAATTGACAAGTAGCTTCAAATGAGCGTATAGCTTGTCTTAGGTTGTTCTTGGAATTTTTAGCCATCTGGTTCGCTAACTTTTGAGGTAACTGTATCCCTTCTTGTTTCGCTATAAATGCCAGAACTGCAAGAATCTGGAATAGACAGGGAATTGTAAGATGAAAGACTTCGAACCCTCTAATTTATGAGTCTAATGGGGAATCTGGGATTTTTAAAGAACAAGAAGCTACCTCTTCATTAGAAGGTTCGAGGAGTTGAACCAATGTGCAGTTTGGCTTTAGGGGATAGAGCTTTGCAGAATCTCGGCAGCAAAAGAATACCTTGTTGCATCCTTTGAACTTCTCTAACATCCACTTGATATATGACGAGGCATCAGTAGATAACTTGTCTGCGTCATTTATAATTATTGCTGCAACAGTTATATGCACAATATGATATGTTGGATTAATCTTTGAGAGAATATGATTATATTGACATAAAATAATTCAATACCTTTACAGTTCTCACGACCGTGTTGCAAAGTTGTGATAGGCAGCTTCTGGTTTTTTTCTTGGATAAGTTCAGCAATGACATGCTTTTCATAACCTTTAAGCTCAGAAAGGTTGACTTCAATATGTTGAGGTGATACCTTTAAATTAACGAGGATACTGCTCACTGCTTCTCCCTGTGAAATTAGTAACAGAGGGAGAAGGGGTGATTTGATAAGCACTACTTTCTTTCATTCATCAATACATGCTGGTTAAGTTAATGGGAGGACAACAGGTATCTGGTGATTCCGGTCCACACCTTTGTACAACGAGATGCTTGTGCAGTGCATGTAAAATGCATGAGCAACATAATCTTTCTTTAGTTCTCAGGTATAGCTTACTCTATGGAATAACTTCTATAGAATGACCAATGATTTATCATGCTAAGGATCATAGGAGTTGCAATACTAGTTACTGTTGCAGTTAGTTTTTTTAGTTCATACTCATTTGTTATGAATGTGAATTTTGTACACGAACTGTCCTATTTAAGAATATATGCTGCTGTCATGTTCTGATATACTTATTTACTTGACTTGTAATGATCAGCAATACAAAAGAAAAAATATCTACTCATATCCTTAAAATCCTACAGTTGTTTCTCTTCTGACTGATAGTTTCATGCTTTTTCTACCTTAGTGTTTTGTGTGGAACCGTCACCTGTTTAATTAGTTGCCCTATAGGGATTTCCACATGCGATTATTGGTTTCAATGTTGGTGTAATTTATAACTGCAATTAATTGAAGTAATAAATCCCTCATATGAGAAGAATCATATTTCTCCATTGAGGAATTGGTATGCAGATGCTGGTGCTGAAGTAGCTGCACAGTAATATGTTGCCTTTGGAATTATATGAACAAGCTGCGAGTTGCGAAAATTGGGATTGAAATTTACCTTCAAATGAAATACCTTGCATTCTTCTCTTGCCTGTGGGTTATAAATACAGAAGATAACAAATTTAAATAAAATCCTCAAGCAAGAATGTGCAGGTTTTATTTGGACTTGAAATGATTGACTTGATGAGTTTTAGGCCTCGTTATATGGAACATTATTGGTTCTGTTATTATATGAACTTTGTTAGATTGCTTAATCATAAAAAAATATGAAAAATGTGAAAAACTAAAGTTGAATATAAAAAATTAATCATAAAAAATAATAAAAAAATATATAGCACGGTGGGGATAGACAAGTAATATAATTGTTTGTATGTGTTAGTCAGCAAGTATTATATATAGTATAAGATATTATGTTGATTTTTCAATTATACTTGTACTTTTTGTTTTTTATTGGAAATATTTGTACCTGTACTTTTTCTTCTCCAAAAGCTTCTCTGAGAAAGGCCCAAATCATTGTTCTCTTTCCCACGCCTGGGTTTCCCTCGAATATGAAATGGCTACATTCTTCTGTTTTATTGCCCCAGTTCCTCACGGTGGCCTGAAGGCTACGTGCTGTCTCTCTATTGCATAGAAAATCTTGCAACCATAATGGCCTATATCTGTCTGCCCACACATATTTTCTTTCATTTTCTGTTTTTTCTATCTCATTCGTCAGTCCTTCACCAACTGGGGTCCGAGACAGTGATGCATCTACCATTGGTTGTAATGATACTTTTGGTGGTGGTGGTGGTGGTGTTGAGGGCAATGGTTGTGCAGTTTGTAGTATTATTTGTGGTTGTGGATACGGCAATGATTCTTCCGGTTGTGCAGTGGGTGGTGGCCATGGCAGCATGGACGGTTCAGGATCTCTCTCCCTCAATGGCTTCTCTGTTGTTGGTAAACTTAGGTTCTCTTCACTCTCCCAGGTTCCGAACCTGACTTTATTCCTATGATTCGTAAAAACCTTGGTCTTTATTTTTGCTACTGTCTCTCCTGTTTCTTTGATTTTCGTGTATGATGATGAAGATGAAGTCCTGGTACGAGCATCCTGAGAGCTTTTGGTCCATGTAGAAGAACTCAATGACGAAGAGTTCTTCTCATGCTTTTTCGAGGTAAAGCAAGACGAACTCCATTCTTGCACTTTCACAACAAAACTCGACTTGGAACCAGAGCTGATGGAACTGCCAGCATGGCTTTCTCTCCCGGGGCTCGACCCCGACAATTTTTCTCTATTTATAACAAGTGAAAAGTCTGTCAAGCCTTTATAATACGGACTGCTGGTACTTTGCCTTGCTTCTGCATTACTCCTATTAAACTCCTGGAGACTCTCCTCTGTTAGGTGAGGATTCTCGGCTTTCCTTGTGATGAGGTCGCTCAATTTCTTTGGCCAGACGATTATCGGTGAGCCTGTCGAACGAGTTGTTCGAACTGAATTACTCGCGTTAGAAGGAGATTTTGGGCTGCCAATATATGGTGCAGATTTGGAACGTGGAATCGGGGGACTTGGCATCGAAAGGTTGAAAGGATTCCTTCTCTTCTGGGATTTGGAGCAGAAAAATTTGTAGCATGATGTGTCGTATCTGAATGCTAAGGTAAATTTCCATTCTAAGCGAGAATTTTATATTTCTTGGCGTTAGATTTTAGGATGAAAGTCAAGAATTTGACGTCAAATTCTATGCCTCTAGGAAAACTTTTGTTAGCCAGTTCAAATGATTGGAAGAAAGAACAAATATTGTTCCCACGGGTGCTGGCATCAACTCACATACAAGGGAAACATTGTACTTGCCAGTTTTGAATGATTTTTTTTTCTCCCGTCCGTTGAAAGCGATCCTTCACTTCTTTAGTACTTCTCCAGATTACCCTCGTAAGTTATATTCGTTATAAGTTATGATACGACAATATTCGGTTGGCCGATTTTTTCGAATTTTAGCAGTCCGATGTTGGAATTTATGCCATATTCGTTTTCTGTTAGCTCCAAGTATAGGACAGTACCACTTCAATGTATTTTGGATCGATAATCATTTGTAATCCAAAATTCGTCCGAGTTCAAGTCATATTTTACAAATTTGTAGCTCATTGGTTTCATTTCCTTTCCTAAGTCTATTGTTTTTAAATATGTTATGTTGTTGCAGCATGCTATTGACTTAAAGGCATTTAATAATCTTCGGAAATTTTATTAAACAAATCCCGAATTAAATTTTTTCCAATTTTTTAATTCACTTTGTAAAAGCAAAAAATGGGGTGTTGAATGATCAAATCGCGCGCACACACATTATTTTATCTATACTATATGTAAAGGTTAGGTCTAATAAAGAACAAAATGAATACCGACTTTTTTTTTCCCCCAATTTTGACGTTATGTGATATGAATATTATATTTTTGTTTTTGTTTGTTTGTTTTTTTTAATTTCAACAATTCAAATAGCATTTCAGTCCCTCGATAATTTGTCAAATTTCACTTTAGTCTCTTGAAAATTATAAAAAAGACTGTACACACACGCATTGCGTGTGCAAATTAACTAGTATATAAGAAAGTTGAAGGTTGGGTCTACTAAAGACAAAAATGGACACCAACTTTTTTTCCCCCAATTTTGCTCTTACGTGATACCATTATTACACTTTTGTTTTTATATTTTTAATTTCAACACACTTTTGTTTTTTTATTTTTTTTTAATTTCAACAATTCAAATAGCACTGTAGACTCTCAATAATTTGTCAAATTTTATTTCTGTCAATTGATAATTATAAAAAAGATTGTATACACACAACTAGCTATTATTAAATGTCGGGCTTCGACGTGACCAAAGAATTTTTACAAAAAGGAAAACTAAATCCTCGTAAATAATGATATCCTAGTATAAACTGATTAAATTCGAGAAATAAAATAATTTAGCTGATGAAATGATTTTTAAAAAGTTCGAAATATTCTTGCCCCACTTGATTTTTTTTTTTTTTTTCATTATTTTAAAAATAATGATTAGATCAGATATTATTTAAGTGCCAGAATATATATTTTTTATCACAAAATAGTCGTATGACGACAATAATCCTTTTGATAAAAAAATACCTTATTTTCTAAAAATATAAATTGCATAGAATAAATCAGCCTGTAACTAAATACATTTCAGATTCTTCTATCTATGTTTCAACATATGAAATGCTGTTTCACTTCAGTTTTTCTCAATTTGGGAGCTCCTTTAAATATATCATTATTTAGTGTACTAAAAAAATACAATTATATCTTCTACATCACAACTTTAAGTCAGATAATTATGATGAAGAAATCGAATTAAACAAATTTTTTAGATGTAATTTTATATAATCGATTTGATAATATTAATTTTTGATAATATTAAATTATATACCATAAAATAAGATTCGAAATTCAGCTTAGTAAAAATCTTCATAGAGTTGGACCATTTAGTATGTCAAATGTAACATCAAAAGGAACATAGGAACTAAATTTTTGTGAAACCATAATTTAATTGTCGTTTGAAGTCATTCGACTATGTTACAGAGAGTGTTCAAAGGATCTTGATTTTCCACAGCAACTGATCCATACTCTTCTGCACAAAATACATCGGCAGACATAAATTATGGGACTCACAAGTTTTCCAGATCATCCTAAAGTACCTCATTTTCGTCTAAGCATAAAACTAAGTGAAATGGCACATTGTACTTTGTTCCAACATTTTCATGCAGTGAACCGGACAGCAAAACTAGAAGTTACGTAAACAATATAGACCTGAAACCAAGATGTTATGTTGTGCTTCATATCTTTCGCAACCGAAGAAACAGCTTCTGGTCGACTTTAAACTTGTGTCTCTTCATGGAATCACCTCTCAGCAACAACTGAAGGCCTCCAAATGAAACATAGACAGCCCTATTACAAATTAAAGATCATATTGATTGTTCAACGAACAAGAGCTGAACATATATATCATCATGCCAAAGAAAAGTAAAGCAGTTGGGAGTTGCTGTAAGATTTGTTTCATGAAATGCTTGAGTTGAAGGATTAAGTTATTTGCATTAGAAATACTCAACATTTAAGCTACAGTTACCGAATATAGAAAGTACCTTAAGAAAAATATAGTTATAAATTTCTTATTAAAAATAAGAGAGTGAAACTCATGACTCCTGTTAAATTAAAAGCACTTGAAAAGATTTTAATATCAGAAACAAAAATGAAAGATATGAATCTATGTCAAATTTTATGCAATGCAACAAACATAATATGAGCTAGTTTCCAAACATGATATGCATTTATGCTTACTCACAAACATGATATGAATCTATCACAGTAAGTGGGTTGAAAGAAGCAGTGGAAATTCAGCAGAATTTTGGCCATGACAAAAACATCAAGAATAGTGTAGAAGACCAGAATAGCGAGCACAAACAAAATTCCGAGGTTGTATACTCATCAGGGAATTATCATCAGCAATTTTAGTAAAATTTCATTAATTCAAATTCATCTTAGTTCGTTTATTTCTAATTATTAGTAGAATAATTCCCTTAGTTTTTAGCATATTCCTTCGTCATTTATTTTCATTTTTAGTTGTAATATATGGTGAACCCAATTCATAATAGCGCAATTAATTTTGTTGTTGTTCATAAATTTCTCTTCTGCAATATTCGTCAAATTCATCATTTAATTTCTTTGTTTTGTGGCTTACTGAGTGTGTTAAAATTAACAACCGAATTGAGATCCATGTCGCTTTAGCATAGTAGTCATATTATTCAAAACTTTGGCACGATTTTGTGCCAGGTACGTCGCAAATTTTCGTGATAAACATATACCGTCAAGTTTGAGGGGAGTGTTGAAGATCTTTGATAAGAAATAATTAGATAAGATAGATAAGATTTTATTTAAATTTTAATTAAGGATTAAATATTTAGAATTAAGGGTTAGTCAATTATTTATTTTGTTATATATATCTCAAATATATTGTACGTTTAATAGCATGAATAATCTGATTTTTCTTCCAAACACAGATTACATCTTTCTACAAATTACATTCAAGTTTGTGTTGGATACAATTTTTGTTTCATTTGGATAATTAATTATATATATAAACGGGAATAATATAATATGAATAATAATAGTAATAATATATACTATTAATAAAGCAAGAACATGTAACAATAACTGATGCAACCCGGGCGAAATGGACGAGTCGGGTTGGGAACTCTGCCGGGTAAACTATAAAAATATCAAAGGAAATATGAGTTGGACGCCTGGCTTGAATCTCGCAACTCCTCGGTCCGATTTGTGAGATCTGCAAATAGAAAGTGACCACGTGAATGGGCGCCGGAGGGGTGTCCGGCGTGACCACTCCGATGCTTAAGTCAGTAGGGTACTCAAGCAATAAAACCAATGTGGCCAAGTGATGGCTGTGAAATTTGTGTGGAACAATAAATGAGAGTATTTAATGTGTATTCAATTTCTGAATTCCGAGTAAATGCAAGTAAAGAATCTGATATTTATAGTAGAAGATGCAATGATGACCTCGTTTTTTGTGTGTGAGCATTAATTATAATAGGGTGGCTGATTATACCCTATTGTTCTGACATGTCAAATCGCACACTTGTCACATCCAGACTACTTGATTCATTGACCACTTGCATTAGTGTCGGAGATAGGTCGGCTATACACACTGTTTATCGGCGCATTAAATACTTCACTCATATCGAGGTGACCAAGCAGAATGCCTCTCAGGTTAATTACAGAAGAGCTCGGGTATTCCACATCTTGGAGAAATCATGTCCCGGGTGGTCCAATGGCTCGAGACATTAATCCATTTTGTCATGCTATTGGCCTGAGAGCATTCCATCCTGGCCCGGGCACCAACCATGGATATGCTCCATGGCCCGGGAAGTCCCAGGGCCTATCCCTGACCCGGGGCATTCCAGGGCATCATCACTCCCTCCTTAATTAGTCGGGCTAGAGTTCACTCGCTGTCCCAATTGGTCTTGGGTGCCCGGGCAGGAAAATCTCCTTGCCACTTGGTCTTTTTCGGGATAGTTGTAGCGTGTTTACACGTGGGTATTGCTGACGTAGGCCATAAGATTTGTCAGAGACTCTTTGTTTCCCAAGAAAATAAATCATTATGACGCATTGATTCCTGGATCTGTCTTTTCAAATATCTTTTCGCAATTTCCTATGTAAATCTGAGCCGTTTGATTCATTATGGATCAATGGTGTGGATTGGCTTTCCTCTCCTATAGATAGAAACCACCTTTTGTTCAACGACATCAGCAAACTTATTATTCAGGGAATACAATGGCAGGTGCAAGCGGCTCAAAGTCCCAGGATATGGCTGTAGCTTTTAAGAAGTCTGTCTTGGAAACTCGAAAGGCTGCTATAGAAGATGAAGTTTTTCACAAAATTATCCACTACTGGGAAGAGTTTCAGAGATTGAAGTTTCTCTACGAGACTGGGGAAGCTAATGCTTCTAGACTGGTGGTAAAGCTGAAGAAGTACCGGGAATGCCTGCACGTTTCTGAGACAGCGGATCTCTTCGAGGATGATTATGTCTACGAGCTGATGCTCTACAGGAAGATTCTGACGGACATTGCCAACTCCGATAGCTTCCTCAAGACGTCCACTGGAGAAATAAAGGGCTGGATGACCCTGTGGATGACTTTTGTAGAGGAGGAATATTATGATGTAATCCGCAAGAATTTCGTCAGATAAATAAAAACTATTTTTGTTTTATATCTCTATTATTTTCCTAGCATCTTTGATTGTCATCAGTTGATATATATATATATATATATATATATATATATATATATATTTATATATATATATCATGTATAGAGTAACCGACAAAATTGAGCGACCTTAGTCGAAGATAAATAACGGATAATTGACAAACCGAAATGCCGGGACCTCACATATCTCGGTTTTAGAATAAGGTGCCGGGACCTCATATTCTCGGGCTCAAAATAAAATGTCGGGCTCTTAATATTGATACCGCTGAAAATCGTTTCATATTCCGATGATCTGATAATTATAAGACATTGATATTCGTGCCCGTATTTTCGTCTGCTCAGCTCTATTTCCAAGACTCATCCTGATCGTTCATGTATTCATTCAACGGTTGTGATTAACTCTCCTCCGGAATAAATGGGAAAACGTTTTGATTGGTTTAAGACCTTCCAAATTCTTCAATATTAAATGCCCTCTACTTATAAATAAGATGGTAGAGATGAAAGATGGTCATCAATTCAATATGTCGAGTTCAAGTGATTCCACTGCCTGCAGTAGTACGCACGTGCAGGTAACAAGCGAAATGCGTCCTCATCTGGAGGATCTGAAGAGAACCATTGAAGAGTATATCTGGGTAAAGGTCATGTCTACCTGGTATAAGATTCAAGATCTCAATAACACATACCAGAATGGTTTGGCTCCTAGTCGCGCACAAAGAGCAAGAGCGAGGAAGTATAAGCAAGAGTTCGAAGTAGACCGGGTTACAGATCTATCCACCGACCAAGTTCTGCTGCATGCGATGCCGTGGAAGGAATGGCATCAGCTGAACAAGATCGCAACTTCCGAGTCCTTCATCAATCTTCGGATTCATGAATTGACTAATTGAATATCTGAGTGGCAAGACTCTGTATCTTCGATAATGGATAATATAACAGTCCGCCGACTGTTCTTGCAATAAAATTTTAATTATCGTACTGTCTTTTCCATGAATAAATCAATATAAATTGAATAGCATATAACTGAAAAGTGGAATTGAAATGCTAAGACTTAACGCCTTATGAGCATAAAATAAGGTGCCGGGGCATCATATCTCTCGGGCTTATAGATAGTGTCGGGGCCTCGTGTCTCCCGGGCTTATCAATAAAGTGCCGGGGCCTCATGTCTCCCGGGCTTGGTAGATAGCCAGGGTTCGGGTCCTTGGGCCAGGGTATGGGTCCTTGGGCCAGGGTACGGGTCCCTAGACTTAGTAGATAACCAGGGTGCGGATCCCTGGGCCAGGGTACGGGTCCCTGGACTTAGTAGATAACCAGGGTGCGGGTCCCTGAACTTAGTAGATAACCAGGGTGCGGGTCCCTGGACCAGGGTACGGGTCCTTGGACCGGGGTACGGGTCCCTGGACCGGGGTACGGGTCCCTGGACTTAGTAGATAACCAGGGTGTTACGGGTCCCTGGATTTAGTAGATAACCAGGGTGCGGGTCCCTGGGCCAGGGTACGGGTCCGTGGACTTTGTAGACATTTCCCTGAACCATTTCTTTATTTGATGAAGAAATAATAGATACACGTGCTTTTAAACATAATATTTCTTTAAATGAAAACCATTCCATGGCCTCTTGAGAGAGTGTCCCTGAGAATCTTCAAGATAGTAAGCTGCACCTGAGCTGATTCTTCGAATTATTTTGAAGGGTCCTTCCCACCGGGCTTCTAATTTCCCTACATCACCCACCGGTTTGACCTTTTTCATGACCAAGTCCCCTATCTGAAAGTCTCGTGCCTGAACATGCTTATTATAAGATTTCATTACCCGGCTGCGATAAGCTTCCATTCGAATGGCAGCTCTGTCTCTCCTTTCTTCAACCAGATCAAGTTCAATGGCCCGAGATTGATCATTGTTGCTCGGGTAAGATTCTACCCGAGTAGAAGATTGCCCAATTTCCACCGGCAGGACTGCTTCTGAACCATAGACAAGGCTGTAGGGTGTTTCCCGAGTGGATGATCGAGGCGTAGTTCGGTATGCCCATAAGACACTCGGTAATTCTTCCACCCAATCTTTTCCTTTCCCATGGAATCGGGATTTCAATGCTTGCACAATGATCCTGTTAGTCACTTCAGTCTGGCCATTAGCCTGAGGGTATGCTACTGAGGTGAAGGATTGAATAATCTTCATTTCTTGACACCAGGAGGTGATTTTCTTTCCCTGGAATTGCCTTCCATTATCTGAAATTAGTTTACTCGGGATGCCATATCTGCAAACAATGTTCTTCCAAAGAAATTTCATGACTTCATCCTCGGTGATGTTGGCTAGTGGCTCGGCCTCTACCCACTTGGAGAAATAATCAACAGCCACCAGAAGGAACTTTTTCTGTGCTCGGGCTATGGGAAAATGACCCACAATATCCAAACCCCACTGATCAAAAGGGCATGATGCGGAGATTGGTTGCATACTTGCAGCTGGGCGGTGGTGAAAATTAGAATGGTGTTGGCAACCCTGACATTTTTGGACAAGTCGGGCAGCATCTTGATTCATCTGAGGCCACCAGAACCCGGCCAATATAGTTTTCTGAGACAGAGTTGTTCCACCGAGGTGTTCACCACAGCATCCTTCGTGTATTTCCCGGAGGACATACTCTATCTCGTCTTCTGTCAAGCACTTGAGTAATGGGCCCTGATAGGATCGCCTGTACAAAACATTATTCAAAAAGACGAACTTGGGCGCTTGTTTTTTGATTTTCGCAGCCTGGGCTCGGTCCTCTGGGAGCTTTTCATGTACTATGTATTCCACGATAAGAGTCATCCATGAACTTTTCTGGACCGGGGGTATTTCTTCATCAAATAGAAAGCACCAACCGGGTAAAGCAGAGAATCTCCCAAGTAGCTATATCGGTCATGGAAGCAGCCAATTTGGCTAAGGTATCGGCCTCTGCATTCTCCTCCCGGGGATTTTGTTCGATACTCCAGTCGGTCAGATACGTTGCCCGGGCCGTGATGAGCCCTAACTATTTAAGTATTTTTTCGTTCTTGGCCTCATATGTTCCCTTGACCTGCTGTGTGACCAACTGAGAGTCGGAATAAACAATGACTCGGGAAGCACCAACTTCCCGGGCAGCCTGTAACCCTGCCAAAACAGCTTCGTACTCTACTTCGTTATTTGTGACCCTAGAATCAATCCTCAGAGCCAACTTGATTTTCTATTCTGATGGGGCGAATAGGACAACCCCCACTCCACACCCTGATAGGTTTGATGCGCCATCAACAAACACCCTCCATACCTCTTTTTCGACTGGTTGAATCATTTCTGTTAAGAAATCCGTTAATGCCTGGGCTTTTATAGCAGCTCGGGGTTTGTATTCAATGTCATACTCCCCGAGTTCCACAGTCCATTTGACCATTCTTCCGGAGACTTCGGCATGAGTCATGATCCTTCCAAGGGGAGAATTGGTGAGGACCACAATGGGATGTGAGAGAAAATATGGCCTCAACTTTCGAGCAGTCATGACCAGGGCTAATGCTACCTTCTCCAATTCACTGTATTTTAATTCTGCCCCTTGAAGGGCATGACTGACATAATATATTGGTTTCTGATCGGCTCTTTCTTCCTTGATGAGCACAGAACTAACAGCAAATTCAGTGGCGGAGAGATAGACCGATAATTTTTCCCCGGGCTCGGGCTTGGCTAAAATAGGCAAATCGGCCAGGTGCTTCTTCAAGTCCTGAAAAGCTTGTTCACATTTGTTGTCCCAGCCAAATTTCTGCGCTTTCCTTAGGACTTGGAAGAATGGATAACTCTGATGGGCAGATCGGGAAATGAAGCGCGACAGAGCAGCAATCCTCCCGGTTAATTTCTGCACATCTCGGACAAACTGAGGAGAAGGCATGTCCATTATTGCTCTGATTTTCTCAGGGTTAACTTCAATTCCCCTGTCAGTTACCAAGAAACCCAAAAATTTACCACTCCTGACCCCGAACACACACTTGCCCGGGTTTAGCTTTATTCCATATTATTTTGAAGTGGTGAAAGTTTCAGCTAAATCATCAATGAAGTGGGAGACTTCCCGGGTTTTGATTAGAATGTCGTCCACATACACCTCAATATTCCGACCTATTTGCTTTTGGAAGACAAGATTCATCAAGCGTTGGTACGTAGCCCCCGCATTTTTTATCCAAAACGCATAACGACATAGCAAAAGGTGCCCCCGGAGGTAATAAAGCTGGCTTTATCCTGGTCTTCCAGAGCTAAGGGGATTTGGTGATACCCCTGATATGCATCCAGAAAGCTTAATAACTCGCATCCAGAAGTGGAATCTACCAGCTGATCAATTCGGGGGAGTGGATAACAATCTTTTGGGCATGCTTTATTCAAGTCCCTGAAATCCACACACATTCTCCATTTCCCAGTAGATTTTGGGACGAGAACCATATTTGATAGCTAGGTAGGGAATTGGACTTCGCTGATATGCCCGACCCTTAACAACTCTCCTACTTGCTCTTCAATTACTTTATCTTTTTCAGGGCCAAAATGCCTCTTCTTTAGCTTCACGGGCCGGGATCCTGGGAGGATATTTAATTGATGTTCGGCCAGTTGGGGCGAGATCCCGGCCAATTCCTGTTGAGACCTGGCAAAAACACTGATGTTAGTTTTCAAACATTGTAAGAGACTTATCCGGGTGGATGTGCTGATGTCTCGGGCCACCCGGATGTGCTTTCCTGGCTCGATTTCCACCACTTATTGTTCTTCCTCAGCGACAAAGTGCACTTCTCTCTCCTTGGCCCCTTCTTGACATTCTTTCTCCTTCCCTTCCCTCTTTTCCTTCTTTTGATCTACCCGGACTGTCTCCCCATAACACCTCCGAGAAGAAGGCTGATCTCCCTTAACTTCTCCAACCTGTCCTCCCACCGGGAACTTGATTTTATGGTGATAAGTGGAGGCCATGGCTCTCATCTCATTCATGGCCGGCCTTCCCAATATGATATTGTACGAGGATGGGGCATCCACCACTGTAAAAATAGTCATCACTGTCTTCCTCAGGTCTCCTGTGCCCAGGGTCAGGGGTAGAGTGATTTCCCCCTCAGGGTACACAGCATGTCCAGAGAAACCAAACAAGGCAGTCTCAACTGCCTCTAATTGATATTCTTGTAAATCCATTTGGACCAGCGCCTCCTTAAAAATGACAATGACCGAGCTGCCATTGTCAACAAATACTCTCAACACATCATAGTTAGCCACTCGGGCCTGAATGACAAGAGCGTCATTGTGAGGTAGACTAACTCCTCTGAGGTCCTCTGGTCCAAAGCTTATGACTGGCTCGTCTTTCCTCCCTCCATCGACCTCCAAACACTCCCTCCTACTCCTTGCTTTCCGGGCTCGATTGGAATCACCATCTGTTGACCCTCCCGAGATCATTTTTATTACTCCTCGGCTTGGGGAAGGGTCCTTCTTCTCTACTGGTTGGCCCCTTTCTTCCCGAGAACTTACTTCTCCCCTTCTACTTCCGCTCGGGATGTTTGTTGACTTTGGAGGAACATTCGGTCCGGGACGTCTAGACAACCAAGGTGGCTGTCTAGACTTATCTCGAGGAGGATGGGATGCTAGCATAGGGTGCATAATGGATTTATTCCTCAGGATCCGGCATTCATTGGTGTTATGGGAACAATCTTTATGGAGGGTGCAGTACCCTTTCTGCTCTGGCCTTGACGCTCTTGCCACAGGACTGAGAAGCGGGGCTATATCCGAGCTGCATTCTTGAACCTCTCGGTCCCGGGCAATTCTCAAAGGTACATGAGAGAAATGTCCCGGGCCATTTTTCTTGGGAGCTCTTTCTTCGGGTTTGACAGCCCGGTCTCCTCTTGATCTCTTCAAGGCCTCTCTTTTCTGATTTTACGCTTCTTCCATATTAATGTATTTTTCTGCTCGGGATAAGAGATCTTCGAAGTTCCCGGGCAATTTCTTAGTTAAGGATCGGAAAAAATCCCCTTCCCACAGCCCTTGCATGAACGCTGTAGTCTTCGTCTCGGGTGCACAGGTCGGCACATCTAGGGCCACTCGGTTAAATCTTTTGAGATACGCCCTTAGGGTTTCATCTTGCCTCTGCTTTACCTCAAATAAACTGAAATCAGTCTTCTTGTACTTCTTGCCGCTGCTAAATTGATGCAAGAATACCTTTTGGAAATCTTCAAAGCAATTGATGCTTTGTTGCGTCAACCCTTCAAACCATCTTTGTGCGGAGTCCACTAAGGTGGTGATGAAAATTTTACATTTAATTTGGTCTCCATAGCAATGCAACATGGCCATGTTTTCGAAACGAGCGAGGTGCTCCTCGGGATCGGAACTCCCATCATAGTCCTTGATTTTGGCTGACTTGAAATGCCCGGGTAGTGGTTCCCGGACAATGATATCTGAGAACGGGCAACCTTTTACAACTGGAGCATTGCCCTTAGAACCAACTTGTCCCTCCAATATCTTGACTTTCTTCCTCAATTCCCCTAATTCTTCCGCAATGGTGGGGGACTTAGAATCCGCGCTTGATTCCCTTTCCTCCTCCCTTCTCTCTTCCTCTTGCGGCTGCTCACGTTGCTGCTCAGGATGATTGGAATGACGAGTGGTGGGCCTTTTTTGCCGTAGCCATCTTAACAGCATCAGTTATAATCTTTTTTAACTCCTCAGGAGTTAAATGAATGGTGGGTTGAGGACCATTAGGGGGAGGGCCACCTGCACCAGAAAGGCGAGTATTGTTCTTCTCCTGGACTCGAGAAGTGTCTTGGTTTGGTCTTCTAGTAGGGGTCATATCAACGACTTAGAACTCAGAATTTCCCACAGACGGCACCAATGATGCAACCCGGGCGAAATGGACGAGTCGGGTCGGGAACTCTGCCGTGTAAACTATCAAAATATCAAAGGAAATATGAGTTGGACGCCTGGCTTGAATCTCGCAACTCCTCGGTCCGATTTGTGAGATCTGCAAACAGAAAGTGACCACGTGAATGGGCGCCGGAGGGGTGTCCGGCGTGACCACTCCGATGCTTAAGTCAGTAGGGTACTCAAGCAATAAAACCAATGTAGCCAAGTGATGGCTGTGAAATTTGTGTGGAACAATAAATTAGAGTATTTAATTCAATTTCTGAATTCCGAGTAAATGCAAGTAAAGAACCTGGTATTTATAGTAGAGGATGCAATGATGACCTCGTTTTTTGTGTGTGAACATTAATTATAACAGGATGGCTGATTATACCCTATTGTTCTGACATGTCAAATCGCACACTTGTCACATCCAGACTACTTGATTCATTGACCACTTGCATTAGTGTCGGAGATAGGTCGGCTATACACACTGTTTATCGACGGCATTAAATACTTCACTCATATCGAGGTGACCGAGCAGTATGCCTCTCAGGTTAATTACAGAAGAGCTCGGGTATTCCACATCTTGGAGAAATCATGTCCCGGGTGGTCCAATGGCTCGGGACATTAATCCATTTTGTCATGCTATTGGCCTGAGAGCATCCCATCCTGGTCCGGGCACCAACCATGGATATGCTCCATGGCCCGGGAAGTCCCAGGGCCTATCCCTGACCCGGGGCATTCCAGGGCATCAATAACTATTTTTTAGTGAAACATTTTTTAAAATTCCAAAATTGTCTCATGTATTTTAATTTTTATAACAATTACTATCTGTTTTTAAAATTCTTGAATTATTATTGATTTGTACCTTTATTTAATGCAATAGAGTGCTTGAATTTTTCATATTTTATAATTATAAAAAATAATTTTAATAAATCTCATATTATATTTAATTTAATTTATAAAATATTATAATTAAACCAAGAACTCTAAGAACAAAAGAACACAAATATATAATATTCATATAATCATGTGTTGGAACTTTTCAAGTTCGTAATCTTGATTTTGTGTGAACAAAACTTGTTATTGTGTTTCTAACATATTTACTCAAGTGTGAAGTTATTAACACAAGAAGCAAACTGGAAATGAATTTTGCACAAACTGAATTTCTGGCGAGCTTCGGTGTTTTGAAGATATCTCTCAGCTGGACGATCCAAATGACAATCCGCCAACTTGAATGATCAGAAAACTCAATTTGGAACAAGTTACATATCACGTCAGTTGGGAAAAATCGGATGTTATCATGGTATAACTAATCGGTGAATTACCCAACTGATCACACGAAAACAACAATCAGTTGGGTTTGAGCAGTTGCGGTATTTTGGTCATATCTCTCAGCTCGGTTATCGAAATGAAACGATTCAGTATGCGTTGGAAAAATAAGACGATGATCTACAAATTATCTTCAGAAGTCAAAGTCTGAATCGAAGCTTAAGATGCTGATAAATAACGATGAAGTTACTGAACTAGGCTGATTTCAGCACACCAGCTGAAACTGAACTAAACCAGTTGAACTGAATCAGACCAGCTGAAGACCAGTTGAACTGAACCAACTGAACTGAACTAGACCAGCTAAGGACCAGTTGAACCAGACCAATTGAACTGAACCGAACCAGTTGAACTGAACCAGCTGAACTGAACCGAATCAGCAGCTGACCAACTGAACTAAACTGAACCAGCCGCTGACCAGTTGAACTGAACGACCAGTTGAGTTGACTAGAGTTGACCAGTCGGGAAAATGTCCAGCAAGGCGAATTTGACCGTTGCAATTGTAGAAACAGTACAGAAACTTTCTAAACGGTCATATTTTTGTGTCTAACGTATATATCATTGTTGGGGCTTATAAATACAACATCTTGAAGATCAAACAAGAGCTTTTGAAGTGGATTCAAAGCATGGGCAGTTAGCATGAAGAAATCTGCTAGTTGAGAGCATAAGCCCTTGTGTGAGGATACATTTGAGATGCACACTGGAAAGGATAAATTCCTCACACACAATCACTCACACATATACAAGAGAGTTGAACTTCAAATATTAGTTGAGTGAGTCTTGCACAAAGACAATAAACTTGTGTATGTAGTCTTTGCATAAGATACGTTAAACATTATGCTGATTGTGAGGTGCTGTCTACAATCTTGAGTGCTAGGAGTTCAGTTTAGGCAGTGATGTAAGTCCTAGCTGAATGGGTTTGTACAAGGTGTTGTATAAATCAAAGTATTCTAGTGAATCCTTCCCAATGGGAAGAAGGGGTGACGTAGGAGCATTTGAAGTCTCCGAACATCCATAAACAAATTTGTCTCTTTTTGTTTATTGCATTTACTTATCATTTTCATAGTTTTAAAGATGCATTGTTGAATCATTTTATATGTTTTTCAAATACCAAAATATTGCATACCAAGTGTTTGATAAAATGCTTCAACCAAAATATTTTTACTCATTCAACTTGCATATATTTTAAATGGTTTACAAAATATTTAATCGGTTTCTATGAAGGATTATTTCGAGTATTTTTCGCTTGATTTGAACACCAAACTCGATTTAATTCATCGGTGTTCAATATTTCAAGAACCGAGCTATTGTAGCTCAACGATTACCCCCCCTAATCGATCGTGTCATCATGTTACAGTAGTTGCTAGTAATTTTTAATTATTTATGAAATTATCGAATCAGTTGGATTAAATTGTTTACATTGCAGAAATTGAATAAGTACTGATTTGTTTCTATGACAGCACTGATTTGTTTCTATGATAGCCGACAGGGAAACCTAAAGAAAAGTTGTAGAGAAGTCTAAGAAAAAGGAAATAAAAAATAGGCAGCTGAAATAAAACGTTGCCAGGTCGATCATTTATATTATCAGAGTATTTCAAGTCTCTACACAAGCTTTCATTCTGTCAACCATGAGCTGAAGGTGCTCCAAGAGTAGAATCTCGCATTCCGGGTTTGGACATTCCTGCAGATTTGTTTTCCGTGATTATGAGTTCTTCAATCCATTGGATTAGAGCCTTCACACTTATGATCTTATATGTCTTGTGTTTCAACAGGTCTGCGATGGATTTAGCTTCTCCGTCCGTATTCAAGCAAGCTATTTTCGAAACTAATCTGATGTTGCACGAAAGCATGCGGGAATTCCATCCTGCTTGCTGCTATGTTTCTGTTTTTCGTAGTCGCGTTTTGTGGACAACTTTTACTTATGAAGCGATGTTGAAAATAAAGACTCAATTCGTCTACGCCCCAACCTCGTCGATAAGTACAGTAAGACCCTTCAATTCTTTGTAGATGTCCTTGGTTTGAACGTGAGACTTGTCATTACATGAGAAGCAAGACACGCTGCCATTTATATCGATCCAGCTACATCCCAGCTCTTTTTTCAATTTATTGACTTTCACTTTGGCTCTAACTAGTGCGGCATCCTTCCATAATCCTCGTGCAGAATATATATTTGACTGAAGGACACATATTCCGACATCATGAGGTTGACAGTTCAAAATTTCGTTAGCAATCAAATCACTAAATTCATAATTTTCATGGATTCTACAGGCACAAAGCAATGTCTCCCAAGCATACGCAGGAAGATCAATAGGTAATTGATCTACTAAATCAAATGCTTCAGCAAGTAAACCCGATCTTCCAAGGAGATCAACCATGGATGCATAGTGTTCCGGCTTGGGAGACAGATTCCATCCCTCCATTGATTTTAAATAGTTCCAACCTTCGTTGACAAGTCCAGAATGGGCACACGTAGTCAAGAGGATTAAGAATGTGGCATGATCAGGATGAAATCCAGCATGAATCATACAGGGGAAAATATCAAGGGCGTTCATTGCAGAATAATGATGTGCTATTGCCATGATGATGGCATTCCATGCTACTGTATCTCGTCTTTGCATTGTTTGGAAGACAAGAGTGGCATCACCTATGAAGCCGCATCGAGAATACATTGATATTAATGAACTCATTACAATGCAATCATTTTCATATCCAATCTTGAAAACAAAAACATGCATTGCTTTTCCCCATCCTTGTATTGCAAGAAAGCCACAAACGGATATGACACTGGATAAAGTACCCTGATCAGGTTTGAATCCTGTGTACAACATCTGTATGTATAAAATTAATGCCTTTTCACTTTGATACCCAGATATAAGAGTGTTCCATGAGGTCCCATCTTTCTGAGGTATCCCGTGAAAAAATTTGTGTGCACCAGTCATATCATCTTGCTGAAGATATCCTCGTAGCATCAGATTCCAGGAAACTACATTTCGCTCAGGCATTCTCATGAAGAAATCAAGGGCATCTTCAACTTTTGCATTTTGGACATAACCAGTAAGCATCAAGTTCCATGCTACAATATCCCGATATGGCATTTTGTCAAATAACTCTTGAGCCAAGTGAATTCTTTTGTGATCCAAATAACCCTGAATCATTACAGTCCAAGACACAACGTCCTTTTCAGGCATTTCCTCAAACAATCTCCTAGCTCTTTCCACCTCCCCCACTCTCATGAATCCTTTTATCATACAAGTCCAAGATGCAACATCACGTTTGGCCATTTTCATAAACAATTTATATGACTTGTCAATGTTCCCTGTTTCAGTATACCCAGCCAGCATAGCATTGCAAAGCAACACACTTTTACTTGAAGCTTCTGCAAACAAACGCTCAGCTTCACTCACAAACTCATATCTAAAGTACCCTTCTACCATTATAGAACAAGAAACATCATTCTTCAACTGCATTGCGCCAAAGAGCATTCTAGCCTCATCCATTCTGCCGTTGCTCACATACCCAGAAATCATACAATTCCAGCAAACGGCATTCTTTCTTTCGACTGCATCAAACAATCTTCTGGCCTCTTCCAACCTTCCGTTTTTAGCATACCCATTCAACATGGAAGTCGAAGAAACTACATTCTTATCCGGCATCGAATCAAAAACCTCACGAGCTTCATTAAGCATCCCGTTTTTAATGTACCCCGAAATCATGCAGTTCCACGTGACGACATTCTTACGGGGCATTCTATCAAACAACTTGCGCGCGCTAATAACATCACGTTTCTTGAAACAACCCGTGATTTCTGAGTTCCAGCGGAATACTGGGCTGCCTTCGACGCTTAAACAACGAAACACAGCCCACGCATTACCTAAGATTTTGCCAGTGGATAGCCTGAATCTGTAGTTTGCAATCATAGGCTCACCATAAATGTTAGAAAGAATAACTTTTTAAAAAAAAAAAAAAAGTTCTAATAATAAAAATCATCATTAAAAACATATAAATAAAACAAAATTACACTAGAAAATATTTTAAGGTTTTTCTTTTATTTCTAAGCAATTAACTTAATATGATTTTGTATTTGAATTTATAGTAACTTTTGTGAACAAATTTTGGATGTTTCTATTAGTTAAATGTTTTTATGTCGACATTCTCTATTTAAGTGGTAAACAATATACATATGGTGATAACGAGTTTATATCCTAGCAATTTCTATCTAATATGGGAGAAGATTGTAGAAGATCTTATGTCATGGATTCAAATAACTAGGACATGATTAGCTCAACATTACGCTTAGGATAATATCTCAAAAGTTAATCAGACAACAATGACAGTTAGGGATGATCACGGTGCAGTTTTGCGGTTTTTTTAAAAAAATTCAAACCGAATTGCCATATGCGGTCGGTTAATATTTTTGAAAAATTAATCGCGGTCTTATATGAAAAATTAGCCTTACGTTTTGAGCTGATATGGGATGGATACTTTGCATAATAACATAAGACGGGGCGAGATAAATTATACCTATATAAAAAAAACATATGTTAAGTATACCAAGTCCAATGTCAAGTTAAATATTTAAGTTCTCCATGGTTGAAGTTTGGACTATGAATTAATTGAAATATATGTATGTATAACTGGTTAATTTGCCAGCTTTGGACTAAGCGAAATTATCTTTGCTCTCACAACAAATGAACCACCATAAACTATGAATTCAGATTAAGCCATCTACATTTTGCTGCAATCGGTTGATTGAAAAGAGATGGTCTTTTTATTCAAATCAAAGACCACCAAGAAATTTATCTGCGCCAAATTACCTAAGATTGCTACACCATCATGTGGCAAAATTCCTAAGCAGTGGACATCCTCGGCAACCTTAACAAAAAGTGTTGGCCGAATTCAACTTCAAATCTGCACCAACAAAATGCAGTGTAACCGTAGGAGCTTTGAAATCATCGTTTTTTGACCTGTAACATGTCGGTAGAGAAAAGTCGAAGAAAGAATATTGGCTGAATTTTAAACGTGATGGTCGGCAATCATTTAATAGGGTTGGTGACGGAAATTACGTAGGAAATTTAAAGAACGCGTTTTTAACGCGTTTTCACACGGACAAGGGGATCTATAAATAGAGCTCCCTCTTTTATTCTGAAATCATCCATTCTTCGAGTTTTCTCTCGTCTTATAAGCATTTGAGTGCTTAATTCTATAATATTTGTGAGGTGTTTGTTCTCCTGTATTAAGAGAGTGTGTTCTCTTTGGAAACACAGTGAGTGAGTTGTACACCACAAAATATTATAGTGAAATTCTTTTCATCTTGCCCATGGTTTTTACCCTAATAATTTTTTGGGGTTTTTCACGTAAATCTCGGTGTCCAGTTTATTCTTTATTTTCGGATTTATTATCTCAAATTCCGCACGTGGGACCAACAAGTGATATCAGAGCATTGGTTTAAAATTTCTTAAACTTCTGAGTATGCTCTGTGGTTGCAGCCTAGACTGATCTTCCACATCAGAAAAGATTTTTTGAGATTTTTTATTTAAGGCGGGATTATTTTGTCCGGTATACTAGAATTGTTGTAGACATAATGACGGGAAGGTACGAGATAGCAAAGTTCAATGGAAGCAATTTTATGATGTGGAAAATAAAGATACAAGCAGTTTTAAGAAAGAAAAATTGCTTGGCGGCTATTGGAGATAGACCGGTGGAGATTACGGATGATGGAAAGTGGAATTAGATGAATGATAATGCTGTTGCCAATTTACACTTGGCTATAGCAGACGAAGTTTTGTCAAGTATCTCTGAGATAAAAACAGTCAAAGTTATCTGGGATACTCTGACAAAGATGTACGAGGTCAAGTTACTACACAACATTATTTTCCTAAAAAGAAGGCTTTATACTCTTCGGATGGCGGAATCTTCATCGATTACCGACCATATCAACACACTAAATACTCTATTTGCCCAACTCACTTCCATGGGGCATAAAATAGGGGAAAATGAACGTGCGGAGCTTCTACTTCAAAGTCTACCAGATTCATATGATCAACTTATCATCAACATTACCAACAATATTCTTATGGGCTTTCTAAGATTCGACGATGTCTTAACTGCGGTTCTCGGAGAAGAAAGCCGGCGCAAGAATAAGGAAGATAGGTTGGTAACATCAAAGCAGGCAGAGGCGTTACCGATGATAAGAGGAAGATTCATGAACTGTGACTCCAGTGGGAGCCAAAGGCGAGGTAGATCAAAGTCAAGAAGTAAGAAGAAAAATATTTACTGCTTTAAATGTGGCGGTAAAGGGCACTTCAAGAAAGAGTGTACGAGTATCGATAAAAGTTCTCAAGGAAATGTGGCTAGTACTTCAGGCAGTGGTGAAATATTATTCAGCGAAGCAGCAACATTTGCAGAAGGCAGACACAAATTTTGTGATACATGGATTATGGATTCAGGAGCGACGTGGCACATGACGTCTCGAAGAGAATGGTTTGATCATTATGAACCAATCTCAAGAGGATCTGTATTTATGGGAAATGATCATGCCTTGGAAATCGTTGGGGTCGGTACTATCAAAATTAAAATGTCTGATGGCACCATTCGCACCATACAGAAGGTACGACATGTGAAGGGACTGACGAAAAATGTTTTGTCCTTGGGGCAATTGGATGACATCGGGTGCAAAACTCGTATCGAGAACGGGATCATTAAAATTGTGAAGGGCGCGCTTGTGGTTATGAAGGCGGAAAAGGTTGCTGCAAATCTGTATGTACTTTTGGGAGAAACACACAAAGAGACAGAACTAGCTATTGCATCAATTGGTTCAGGAGAAGAATTAATGGTGTTATGGCATAGAAAGCTCGGGCATATGTCAGAACGAGGGTTGAAAATTCTCTCAGAACGGAAGCTGCTGCCGGGACTTACAAAAGTGTCATTACCCTTTTGTGAACATTGTGTTACCAGTAAACAACACAGATTAAAGTTTGGCACTTCTACTACCATGAGCCAAAGCATATTGGAGCTGATTCATTCGGATGTTTGGCAAGCACTGGTTGTATCCCTGGGAGGAGCGAGATACTTTGTCTCGTTCATTGATGATTTCTCTAGGAGATGTTCGGTGTATCCAATCAAGAAAAAATCAGATGTTTTCCAGATATTCAAAGATTTCAAAGCGCGGGTTGAACTTGATTCTGAAAAGAAAATCAAGTGTTTGAGGACTGACAATGGAGGAGAATATACCAGTGATGAATTTGATGCATATTGTCAACATGAGGGCATCAAGAGACAGTTCACGATGGCTTACACACCTCAACAGAATGGAATGGCGGAGCGGATGGACAGGACCTTGTTGGACAGAACAAGAGCTATGTTGATGACTGCAGGTCTAGAAAAGTCATTTTGGGCAGAGGCAGTCAAAATCGCTTGTTATATTATCAATCGTTCTCCTTCAGTGGCAATTGATCTGAAGACTCCGATGGAGATATGGACTGGAAAGCCGACAGATTATTCTCATTTGCATACATTTGGAAGTCCTGTGTACGTTTTGTACAATGAGAAAGAAAGATCGAAGTTGGATTCGAAATCCAGAAAATGTATCTTCTTGGGTTATGCTGATGGAGTAAAGGGGTTTCGCTTGTGGGATCCTACTGTTCACAAGCTTGTCATCAGCAGGGATGTTATTTTCTAGGAAGATAAAGTAAAGGGAGAAAAAGGCACGTTGAATTCAGAAACTACTATATTTCAGGTGGAAAATAAGACAGACGAAGGTCAAAATTCTTGTGAAGCAGTACGAGAGCACGAAAAACAAGAACATGTTGAGTCTGAGGTTTCTAATGTGAGGCAGTCAACTCGAGACAGAAGACCACTTTGAGTAGCCTCGTGGAAACTCGATGGCTCACCATCTTCTGATAATAGACAATATGCAATATTGCTTTCAGATTATGTCACTGAAAGCAATATTGCATATTGTCTATTATCAGAAGATGGTGAGCCATCGAGTTTCCACGAGGCTACTCAAAGCTCGGATGTATCCTTGTAGATGATAACAATGCAAGAAGAATTGGAGGCATTAGACATGAATAAAACTTGGGATCTTGTTACACTACCATAAGGAAGGAAAGCCATTGGAAACAGATGGGTCTATAAGATCAAGTGTGATGGCAGTAACCAAGTGGAGCGGTATCGTGCTAGGTTGGTGGTAAAAGGATATGCTCAGAAAGAAGACATTGACTTCAATGAGATATTTTCTCCTGTGGTTTGGCTTACAACAGTCAGAGTGGTGTTGGCATTGTGTGCGATGTATGACCTATGTAAGGACCGTGTATCGTATTATCGTAAATCCTATGTTGGTTATCGATAATTTATGAAATTGTCATGTGATTATGTATATGAAGTATTTCATGACAATGGAAAATGAGAAAATAAGTGTTAATAATGAAATATCGTACTAGATATTGATTAATTAACAGAATTGTAGTTGTAAAAACTCGAGTGGAGAAGCCGGACGCCAATATAATACAAAACCCAATAATTTGGACAGAACGTGTGGCGCCCGAGCGGTAGAAAATGACCGCCCGAGCGCCAATATAGAATAAGAACGTGCTTGGACAGAACATTTCGCGCCCGAGCGGTAGTTTGTGACCGCCCGAGCGCGGTGTAAGTAAACTCGGGGACAGAATGTCTCGCGCTCGGGCGCGAGAATTCTACCGCCCGAGCGCAAGTGCGGTGGAGATAAGAATGAGTCTTTTGATTCATTTCTTATTCATTCCTTTTCAGCAAACTTCGAGGGAAAGAAAGGAAAATCGATTTCTTTCGTCCGAATCGACTTCGAAACATTGTCCAAACGTGAAACAAATTATAGCTTCGGAATCTTCGCGTCGAGAGCTTCCTTTTGAGGTAAATTTTTTCTAGTTTCAGCAGCTCTAAATATGAAAGTGCTGAAATAACATGTATTTGAAGTCTATATTCCTATATGTGGTAGAATAACCGACAAGAAACTAAGTTTTGATGTCGGAATTGAATTATGTTATGAATTGGATTTGATATAAATTTTCAAAGTTTCAAAAGATATTTGGAACTTATATTATTGATTTTGAATCATGTTGTTGATTGAAATGAATATGTTATTGATGTAGATAGATTATTATACTGATATCTTCAAGCTACATCAACTGGAACGAAGAATTGAGGTATGTTGCGACCGGATAACATACGACATGTATCTGTATTATATGATATATGTTGGATTGGTTTGATTGATTGGAATGAGAATACATGTCTATATGCCTTATTTGTTGAGTTTATGTGGTATACATGACATTGTGATTTGAATATCGATGTATAAAATAAATGTTTTGTTAACACACATCGTTTGATGCATACATCGATACATGACATGCACGTTGAGCTATGATCCTTGGATACCCTGATATGATTTGAGTGGATTCTGGGATTTGTGAACACAATGCTATGTTTGGTACTACATGACCCTTAAAACATAGACAGTTGTGGCCCCGACGATTGATTGATATTAGGGATTTGATGGCGCTTTGTCGACGCTATCATACGAGTATCCCTGATTGAGGCCGGTGTGCCAGCTCGAGCATTGATTTGATAGCGATTCGTTTGATTCTGACATGTGCTCAGTGGATAGGAATTTGACCTGATACCTCCACGACATACATGCATTGTATACCATATATCATTGTTTAGATACTTGTGGTATATATCATGGTTGTTCCATACGGAGCTTTGCTCACCCCCAAGGGGGGCTGTTGTTGTCTTTGTGTGTGGAAAATGGCAGGTACTCCAGGATATAAGGAGGTCGGAGAGGGTACTTCTGAAGAGAGTCACAGTTTGGGCTGAGGTTTTATGTTTTGTTCCCAGTATATATATATATATATATATGTGTGTGTGTGTGTGTATTTATGTACCGGGGCATGTCCCGAGGATATGAGTTGTTTGTATATGATTGGTTTTGGTTATGTGTGGGCGAGTTTTATGATATGAGATAAAATACTATTTTTAGTATTCAAATTATAGAATAAATATTTTGGGCTCATTGTAAAGAAAATTTAAACTCGTTTTCCGCTGAGATAAATTAATTAACCCTAATCAGATTGTGTTGTAATAACGATTAGGAGCTAAGGACTCCACATTGTATGGTATCAGAGCATAGCTGGGAATGCTCGATTGAGTCTTGTGTACACGTGAATAGGCACAAATGAATTGTGCGTATGTGTTTGATTTATTTGTATTACTTGCTCCTACTTGATTTAGTTTGAGTAAGTTATTGATGAGATTGATGATATTAGATGATGATGATGTGATATTGATTTGTGATATTCATCCCTTGATTTGTAGATGGATCCCACGAATGAAACTGCGAGTAGAAGTACTGAGAGGATAGTTGGGCAATTTGAAGGATTGTCCATGGATATAGTGATGGCTCGATTCCAGGATCTGAAACCACCGAGATTCTTTGGCACTGAGAGTGCAGAAAGAGCAGAGACTTGGTTAAAGGATATCGAGCATTTGTTTAATATTGTTGAATATTCCAAGGCTCGTAGACTGAAACTTGCTCTCTATCAGTTGAAAGACCGAGCAAAATCTTGGTGGGAAGCCGCTGAGATTGGATTGAAAGAAGCCTGGATTGAAGTCACATGAGATGTCTTCAAGGGCCTGTTTTTGGAGCAGTATTCCCCTCCTTCTTA
The DNA here is from genome assembly GCF_025594145.1 of Primulina tabacum. Taxonomy (NCBI): domain Eukaryota; kingdom Viridiplantae; phylum Streptophyta; class Magnoliopsida; order Lamiales; family Gesneriaceae; genus Primulina; species Primulina tabacum. The sequence goes on along the minus strand of NC_134560.1, from coordinate 37,550,722 downwards.
TTATACTGCCCAAGAGAATGAATTTAATAGTCTGCAACAGGGAACGATGACTGTTGCAGAATATGCTTCGAAGTTTTCGACTTTGTTGAAGTATGCACCTCACGTAGCTGCGAATGCAAAAGCAAAATATAACAGGTTTGTGAATGGATTGCATCCTGCTATATATACTTTTGTCATTTCAGGATTGCCTACGAGCTACGCAGAGGCAGTTGAACGAGCAAAGGCAGTCGAAGCGGGACTAAGGCGAGGAGGTCCACAGTATACTCCTTCACCTCCAGTGTCAGCTCAGCAGCCTACCTTGCGTCCGAGAGTTAAGAAGTTTTAGAAGACTGGTTCTACTGTTTCTTCATTTTATTCGAGTTTCAGTGGATCCCATAGAGGGAGTTCTGTGATTGCTCCTTATTGTAGTCATTGTGGAGGCAAACATACTATCGAGCAGTGTCGAGGTATGTTTGGTACTTGTTATCAGTGTGGGCAGGAAGGCCATTTCTCTCGAGTATGTTCGAACAGGGGTACGACTTCTTCTCAACCCCAGCCAGGATTTAGAGGTGGCCCCAATATGATGAGACCTGTTGTTCCTATTCCTTCTTTTTAGCAGTCAAATGTTCCACGATATCGAGGACCTAGTGGTCTGAGTGCCCAAGTCCCTCCTCAAGTTCGAGTGTATGCTATGACTGAGGATCAGGCGAAAGAAGCTCCTGGTGGTGTGATTGCAGGTATTTGCATGCTTTGCGATTATCCTGCAAGTGTTTTATTTGATACATGAGCATCTCACTCATTCATATCTCATGCATTTGTTGCATCTCACGGTATCGAGTGTACCCCATTGTATGATACATTATCGATAGCCATGCCAGCAGGAAAGATTATTTTGTCTGAGCAAGTTGTGCATAATTGTGTACTGATATACGAGGATAATGTGATGTTCTTGAATTTGATTGTCCTTCCAATGCACGAGTTTGATTGTATTGTTGGCATGGATATCTTGACGACAAATCGAGCTACTGTGGATTGTTTTCATGGAGTGGTTCGATTTCGTCCTGTTGATGGACCCAAGTGGAATTTTTATGGCAAGGGTTCTCAAGCCAAAATTCCATTGGTATCATCTTTGGAAATGTCTCGATTTTTGACTAGCGGAGATGAGGGTTATCTTATCTACGCTATTGATGTCTTTAAGAAGGAGCCTTCTTTATCTGAGATTCCTGTTGCAAAAGTGTTTCCAGATGTATTTCCCGATGAGATTCCTGATTTTTCTCCTCACCGAAAAGTTGAGTTTAGTATTGATCTTGTGCCGGGGACTGCTCCCATATCTAAAGCTCCCTATCGCATGGCACCATTGGAATTGAAAGAATTGAAAGAACAATTACAGGATCTTCTCGATAAGGGATATATTCGACCGAGTGTATCAACTTGGGGAGCTCCAGTTTTATTTGTTCGAAAGAAAGATGGTACTATGCGAATGTGTATCGACTATAGACAACTGAATCGGGCTACTGTTAAAAACAAGTACCCACTTCCTCGTATTGATGATTTATTTGATCAGCTTCAGGGTACTTCTGTTTACTCTAAGATTGATATTCGTTTTGGATATCATCAAGTACGAGTTAGAGACGAAGATGTGCCTAAAACTGCTTTTCGTATGAGGTTTGGCCACTATGAGTTTTTGGTTATGCCTTTTGGTCTCACGAATGCTCCTGCTGTCTTTATGGATCTAATGAATCATGTCTTTCGAGATTATCTTGACCGATTCGTTATCGTCTTTATTGATGATATTTTTGTATATTCGAAATCAAAAAAGGAGCATGCTGAACATCTGAGACTGATACTTCAAACTCTTCGTACTAGTCATTTATATGCTAAATTGTCCAAATGTGAATTCTGGATGGACAAAGTGATATTTTTGGGCCACGTCATTTCGAGACATGGCATATCTGTTGATCCTGCTAAGGTCGAAGCTGTATTGGATTGGCCAAGACCTACGAATGTTCCTGAGATCCGTAGCTTCATGGGTTTAGCTGGATATTATCGTCGTTTTATTGAAGGATTTTCGAAAATAGCTAAACCTATTACTCAACTGACACAGAAGAATCAGCGATTCATTTGGTCAGATGAATGTGAAGCTAGTTTTCTTGAATTGAAGACGAGATTGACCATAACACCTGTGCTTACTATTCCCTCAGGTACCAGATGATTTGTAGTGTGTACAGATGCGTCTGGTAAAGGTTTGGGCTGTGTTCTGATGCAACACGGCAAAGTGGTTGCTTATGCGTCTCGTTAATTGAAATCTCATGAAACTCGTTATCATGTTCATGATCTTGAATTGGCCGCCATTTTATTTGATTTGAAGAGTTGGCGCCATTATTTGTACGGAGAAAAGTTTTTTATCTATTCAGATCATAAGAGTCTGAAATATCTTTTTTCTCAATCTGATTTGAATATGAGGCAACGCAGGTGGATGGATCTCCTGAAGGATTTTGATTGTGGGATTCAATATCACCTTGGATCGGTGAATGTTACTGCGGATGCCCTTAGTCGGAAAGTTTATGATTCTGTTCTAGCTTCTGTTTGTGTCGCCAAGGTACATGAGGATATATGTACTTCTGGCTGGTCTTTTCACTCGAATTGGAATTTTGTCACTGTCTCAGCATTGCAAATTGAGCCGAACTTGATATTGAAAACACGAAAGGCCCAACGAAGCGATGCTCAGATCCAAAAGTCGAAAGAACTTGTATCTGCAAGACATCAGTCTGGATTCCAGATTTCTTCTGATGGTTCTTTACGACTTAATGGTCGGCTGGTAGTCCCTAATGATTCTGATTTGAAATCTGCCCTTCTTCGAGAAGCACATTGTAGCAAATACAGTATTCACCCTGGAGGTCGAAAAATGTATTTGACATTGAGACCTCAATTCTGGTGGAAACGTATGAAGAAGGACATTGCTGAGTATATTTCGAAATATTTTGTCTGCCAGCAAGTGAAAGCCGAGAGAATGAAACCTGGAGGATTGCTTCATAGTCTCGAAATCCCGAAATGGAATTGGGAACATATTGCTATGGATTTTTGACTCATTTACCTCGTTCGCCCAAAGGCAGTGATGCTATTTGGGTTATTATTGATCGGCTTTCGAAATCTGTACATTTTATTCCGTATGAGCAGACTTATCCTTATAAGAGAATGACCCGTTTATACATCGAGAATATTGTGAGACTGCACGGTGTGCCAGTCTCAATTGTATCTGATCGTGATCCCAGGTTTACTTCTAAATTCTGGGGTAGTTTCCAGGAAGCGATGGGTACGCGTTTTCCTATGAGTACTGCTTATCATCCTCAAACCGGGCCAGACTGAGCGTACAATTCAAACATTGGAAGATATGTTGCATGCGATTGTGATGGATTTCAGAATAGGATGGCAAGATGCCTTACCATTGGTTGAATTTTCTTATAATAATAGTTTTCAAACAACTATTGGTATGGCACTGTTTGAAGCTCTATATGAGAGATGTCGTAGATCACCGTTATTCTGGGATGAAATTGGTGAGAGACAATTGACTCGACCTGAAATGATACAGGAAATGAATGATAAGGTTCAGTTGATTCGACAGCGAATGAAAGCTGCTCAGGATTGTCAAACGAGTTATGCGAATAAACAAAGACGACCCTTAGAATTCCAGAAAGGTGATAAAGTTTTTTTGAAAATATCTCCCTTTAGAGGCACTGTTCGATTTGGCATGCGAGGTAAATTATCTCCTCGATATATTGGTCCATACTGGATTCTTGATCGAGTTGGGGATCTTGCTTATCGATTGGCATTGCCACCATCTTTATCTGTCATTCACGATGTATTTCATGTTTCTATGCTGAGAAAATATGAACCAGATCCATCACATGTACTTGCACCTGATGAGGTTGAACTTGATCATTCTCTTTCCTATGTTGAACAACCTGTTCGCATTATGGATCGAAAGGAGAAGAGATTGCGAAATAAATCGATTTCTTTAGTTCGAGTACAATGGACACGACATGGTGTGGAGGAATCAACGTGGGAATTGGAAAGCAAGATGCGAGATTCATATCCGCATTTGTTTGATATTATTCCACATGTTCCATTGTATTCAATGTATACTGATCTGTTTACTGATTTTAGTTTTGATATGTACTATAACTGGTGACATATATATGTTTGCCAATGTTATGTATATAGAGATGTTTGAGATTTCGAGGACGAAATCTTTTAAGTGGGGGAGAAATGTAGGGACCGTGTATCGTATTATCGTAAATCCTATGTTGATTATCGATAATTAATGAAATTGTCATGTGATTATGTATATGAGGTATTTCATGACAATGGAAAATGAGAAAATAAGTGTTAATAATGAAATATCGTACTAGATATTGATTAATTAAAAGAATTGTAGTTGTAAAAACTCGAGTGGAGAAGCCGGACGCCAATATAATAAAAAACCAAATTATTTGGACAAAACGTGTGGCGTCCAAGCCGTAGAAAATGACCGTCCGAGCGCCAATATAGAATAAGAACGTGCTTGGACAGAACATTCTGCGCCCGAGCGGTAGTTTGTGACCGCCCGAGCGCGGTGTAAGTAAACTCGGGGACAGAATGTCTCGCGCTCGGGCGCGAGAATTCTACCGCCCGAGCGCGAGTGCGGTGGAGATAAGAATGAGTCTTTTGATTCATTTCTTATTCATTCCTTTTCAACTAACTTCGAGGGAAAGAAAGGAAAATCGATTTCTTTCGTCCGAATCGACTTTGAAACGTTGTCCAAACGCGAAACAAATTATAGATTCGGAATCTTCGCGTCGAGAGCTTCCTTTTGAGCTAAATTTCTTCTAGTTTCAGCAGCTCTAAATATGAAAGTGTTGAAATAGCATGTATTTGAAGTCGAGATTTCTATATGTGGTAGAATAACCGACAAGAAACTAAGTTTTGACGTCGGAATTGAATTATGTTATGAATTGGATTTGATATAAATTTTCAAAGTTTCAAAAGATATTTGGAACTTATATTATTGATTTTGAATCATGTTGTTGATTGAAATGAATATGTTATTGATATAGATAGATTATTATACTGATATCTTCAAGCTACATCAACTGGAACGAAGAATTGAGGTATGTTGCGACCGGGTAACATACGACATGTATCTGTATTATATGATATATGTTGGATTGGTTTGATTGATTGGAATGAGAATACATGTCTATATGCCTTATTTGTTGAGTTTATGTGGCATACATGACATTGTGATTTGAATATCGATGTATAAAATAAATGTTTTGTTAACACACATCGTTTGATGCATACATCGATACATGACATGCACGTTGAGCTATGATCCTTGGATACCCTGATATGATTTGATTGGATTCTGGGGTTTGTGAACACAATGCTATGTTTGGTATTACATGACCCTTAAAACATAGACATTTGTGGCCCCGACGATTGATTGAGATTAGGGATTTGATGGCGCTTTGTCGACGCTATCATACGAGTATCCCTGATTGAGGCCGGTGTGCCAGCTCGAGCATTGATTTGATAGCGATTCGTTTGATTCTGACATGTGCTCAGTGGATGGGCATTTGACCTGATATCTCCACGACATACATGCATTGCATACCATATATCATTGTTTAGATACTTGTGGTATATATGATGGTTGTTCCATACGGAGCTTTGCTCACCCCCAAGGGGGGCTGTTGTTGTCTTTGTATGTGGACAATGGCAGGTACTCCAGGATATCAGGAGGCCGGAGAGGGTACTTCTGGAGGGAGTCACAGTTTGGGCTGAGGTTTTATGTTTTGTTCCCATTATATACATATATATATATATATTATATATATATATATATGTATATATATATATGTATTTATATACCGGGGCATGTCCCGAGGATATGAGTTATTTGTATATGATTGGTTTTGATCATGTGTGGGCGAGTTTTATGATATGAGATAAAATACTATTTTTAGTATTCAAATTATAGAAGAAATATTTTGAGCTCATTGTAAAGAAAATTTAAACTCGTTTTCCGCTGAAATAAATTAATTAACCCTAATCAGATTGTGTTGTGATAACGATTAGGAGCTAAAGGCCCCACAACCTACATCTAGAACATCTAGATGTGAAAACAGCATTTCTTCATGGAGATCTTGAAGAAGAAATCTATATGCTCCAGCCAGAAGGTTTTGCGAAAAAAGACAAAAAGAACTTGGTTTGCAGGTTGAACAAATCTTTGTATGGTCTCAAACAGGCGCCGAGGTGTTGGTACAAGAGATTTGATTCCTATATCATGAGCCTTGGATACAACAGATTGAGTGCAGACCCTTGTACGTATTTCAAGAGGACTGGTGATGATTATATCATTTTGTTATTGTATGTGGACGACATGTTGGTAGCAGGCCCCGACAAAGATCAGGTCCAAGGATTGAAGGCACAGTTGGCTAGGGAATTTGATATGAAGGACTTGGGACTAGCAAACAAGATTCTAGGGATGCAAGTTTACCGAGACAGAAGTAACAGAAAGATTTGGCTTTCCCAGAAAAATTATTTGAAGAAAATCTTGCAATGCTTCAACATGCAAGATAGTAAGCCGATTTCGACCCCTCTTCCTGTTAACTTCAAGTTATTCTCCTAGATATGTCCTAGCAGTGAAGCAGAGAGGAAGGAGATGTCTCGAATACCATATGCATCAGCAGTGGGAAGTTTGATGTTCGTCATGATATGTACAAGACCGGACATTGCTCAAGCAGTGGGAGCAGTTAGTCGGTATATGGCGAATCCTGGACGAGAGCATTGGAGCACTGTCAAGAGGATCCTTAGATACATTAAGGGTACCTCGTATGTTGCATTATGTTATGGAGGATCAGATTTTACACTCAGGGGCTATGTCGGTTCAGATTATGCAGGTGATCCTGATAAGAGGAAATTTACTACTGGTTATGTGTTTACACTTGCAGGGGGAGCAATAAGCTGGGTTTCAAAACTGCAGACAGTTGTGGCATTATCTACAACAGAGGCAGAATACATGGCAGCTACTCAAGCTTGCAAGGAGGCAATATGGATTAAAAGGTTATTGGAGGAGATTAGGCACAAACAAGAGAATGTTCATTTGTTTTGTGACAGTCAGAATGCCTTGCACATCGCAAGGAATCCAGCCTTTCATTCAGGACGAAACACATTGAAGTACAATTTCACTTTGTGCGGAAAGTAATAGAAGAAGGAAGTGTGGATATGCAGAAGATCTATACAAAGGATAATATAGCTGATTATCTGACCAAACCAGTGAACACTGATAAGTTTGAGTGGTGTAGATTCTCAAGTGGTCTAGCAGAAACGTAAGCAGCAGGAAATGGCAAGATTGAAAGGATGTGTGGAGATGTGTTTGATTCTCAATCAAATCTCCAAGTGGGAGAAATTTCGGTAGAGAAAAGTCAAAGAAAGAATATTGGCTGAATTTTAAACGTGATGGTCGGCAATCATTTAATACGGTTGGTGAAGAAAATTACGTAGGAAATTCAAAGAACGCATTTTTAACGCGTTTTCACATGGACAAGGGGCTCTATAAATAGAGCTCCCTCTTTCATTCTGAAATCATCCCTTCTTCAAGTTTTCTCTCATTTTATAAGCATTTGAGTGCTTAGTTCTATAATATTTGTGAGGTGTTTGTTTTCCTGTATTAAGAGAGTGTGTGCTCTCTTTGGAAACACAGTGAGTGAGTTGTACACCACAAAATATTATAGTTGAATTCTTTTCATCTTGCCCGTGGTTTTTACCCTAATAATTTTTAGGGGTTTTCCACGTAAATCTCGGTGTCCGGTTTATTCTTTATTTTCGGGTTTATTATCTCAAATTCCGTACGTGGTACCAACATAACAAACCTTCAACTTTCCTTTCGGATCAGCACCTGGATAATATTGAAGTCTCATTCCAATTATAATTGCTAATTCCAAAGAATTGTAGTACTTTCTTGGAAGATGAGTTAGGATGATTCCGGATTGGATCATGATCCTATCATTGAAGAAATGGAGAACCTTCGAATAATTGTTGGTCATGGCTAGCTTCTTGTTATCAACAATTAAGCCCTTGAATCTCGCAGCATACAAAGTATCCCTGAATATGTGTAAGCCCGTAGAAATTGTCCCGGAACCAGAAACAGAAGCTTTGCTGCCAAATTGCATTTTGCTTGGCCTAGAGTTGTTTTTTTGTGTGAGGAACTAAGCAATAAGAGAACTTTCCACCTATCACATCTTTCATTTGTGTGATAAGGGAACCCCATCCACCCCCTAACCCGATAACCCCATACGATTCCTCGTTAAAATGGCCTTGATTGTCAGAACCACATCAAAAAAAGATATTTTGTTTCGACACTGATAAACTTGAGCCAGAATTTACGGTGAACGTGTCTGATGAGACGACTCCGTACGAATAGGAATTATCCGAGTATGACAAATTGTACCCACATGGCTTATCTCCAAAAAGGGAAGTCCTCTCTCCAAGGGATACACATAACCTCGTATTTCTAGGTAGTTCTTTGTATGTTGAAGAGTTTTTTGGATCGAAGAGAGGTTGCTTTTGCGGATAACATCTGGCACATGGCTTGCATTCTGTCCACGAAAGACTTCCACCTATATCAGCAAGGCCGATGATCTCAAAAAGCGGCGTGCCAATAGATAATCTCATGAGAAAATCACCATCAACGACCGTATTTTGTTTTAAGGTAGCAAATAAAGTTTTGAACCTTAGTCCATCGGCACGACTCTTTGAGCGTAGATTGTTGACGCTCACTTAATTAACAGTTAAGCTAACTTCCACAACTTCCTATAATGGAATCCATTTATAAAATACTTTATAAACAATCTATTTGATTTCCATCAAACTACAATTGCCAAACTTAACTTCTTGAATTAGAATATCTCAACGAGAACACATAATCTAATACTTGTGTGACCCTCAATGGTTTAGGGATACAACTAGCCGTGAGTTCACAAATTCATGTGATTCAGAACAACAATTGTTCTTATTCGAGCATACCTTAATTAGACACATTCTTTTAATCAAACCCTTGATCAAGAACATCAGAACTCAATCTGATTACAGTCATCGGATCATGGTAAGAGCGTCTAATAGCATCGCTTCATGATCTCCTAGATATCATTGATAGTGACTACAAGAACTTTAAGATAAGATTAGCGTATAATACGGTCCTTTCAACTCATATGTACTGATCGAATAGACAACCATTGGTATATCGAGAGTTGCAAATAAATTTCATAACGATGTGATATATCTTTGAGTAATAATAGCGACATGATATGTGCAATTGAGGAAACATCTTTCCAAAATGCACATTTCTTACTCTGTCCAAAGAGTTTTTGCACTATTAACCCATAATATCTATAGGATATCTTCATCCATAGATGAGCGGTGGATCCCCGACTACAATACATTGACTCGTATATTGAAACTATACCCAACCTTGTCATATGATGACCCTCAATGGAGTTGGTAAACAGATTAAAATGTCTGCTTGTACGTAGAGTCTCCATATTGTTTTGGGTCAAAGGACTAATATTGTACAACCTTAACCGTAGACTAATCCACTTAATAAGTGATAACCATTTGGAAAGTTCGAGGGAGTATTGTTCAATGCATCATCAAATGATCACATATATGTATGAATGGGCATCTCCATACCCTTACCAATGAAACATGTCGTTTACGTCACAAATACTAGTCTTAAGCTCGAACGACCTTTATCCTTATTTTAGTCAATTTAATCGAAAAGGAACTAGTTTAGAATATATAGTACGCTTCCTAACAAGTTTCATTATCTTACGTCGGGAGGTAGATCTCATTGTACCTATTTTATATTCAAGTACTTTATTTATGCAGCTTGTATGAGTATACATATAAAGTAATGTCATAATTGGATAAAACCATAAAATTATTAAAATAAATATTGTTTTTACATAAAAGTCAATAAAGCTCAAGGCATAAGTTGGTTCACTGTCCATCTACTCTAACAATCTCTCACTAGCCCTATAGCCAACTAACCATATATTTCAAACTTATTGCTTCACGATACTTCTCAAACAATGGTCCTAGCAGGGTCTTCGTCAGTAGATCAGCAACTACAGTGGTGACACTCTATTAATATGTATTGTCACAGTAGACTGAGTTTGGATCAACTCCTTGAGGAATGACACTCAACTTTTGAACGAAATTTCTCATCCAAACAGTCTCATTTGTTGTAACTGATGCAACTATGTATTCGACCTCAGTGGTTGAATCCGCGGTGGTGTTTTTCTTGAAGCTCTTCCAAAAGACATCACCACCATTAAGCTTGAAAACAAATCCAGAGATTGATTTTGAATCATTCACACCAGATTGGAAGCTAGAATAACTGTAGCCTTCCAATTTTAATTTTTCACTCCCTTAAACCATGAGCAAATCTTAGTTTTGCTTAAGTACTTAAAAATATCCTTCACTAATGGCTTTCACTGATATCTATTGCAACACTCAGTGAAAAGAAAATATCAGGTCGAGTAGATATCATATCGTACATAATACTACCAATGACAGATGCATATGGAATGTTAGTCATGGTTTATATCTCCTCATAAGTCTTAGGACACATATAGATTCACACCATAACACATTGGAAGATATCATATCTTAGATTTCTCCATAGAGAATCTCCTCAGTATGGTATTGATATAGTTGGGTTGGGTGAACCCTAACACACTCTTTGGTCACTGCACTTCCGCTAACTTTCTTGTATATATAAAGTTCTAAAGGATTTTTATCAAAGTCAAAATCATTGATAATGTTGTCAAATTTGATGTTCCAACTCTTCGATGTCTGTTTGAGTCCATAGATGAATATTTGAAGTTTACATACTTTATTATCACTTCTGACGTAAATCCTCCAGATTGAGACATATAAATCTCTTCCTTAATCTCATCATTAAGAAATGTTGTGTTCACATCTATTTTCCATAATCATACCATGATATTATGGCTAGCAGTATCTTAATGGACTTGAACATCGAGATTGACGAAAAGGTTTCTTCATAGTAAACACCTTACCTTTGAGTGTATCTTTTTACTATCAATCTTGCTTTGAAGGTTATTACCTTCCCATCAGCCCCATTTTTATTTTGTAAATCCATTTGCTTCTATAAGAACAATTCTCTCAAGTGGATCTACTAAGGATCATACTTGATTTGAATACATGGAGTTCATCTCTGACTGCATGGCTTCAATCCATTTGGATGAATCGGCATCTTATTATGCTTCTTTGAAATTTCTTGAATCACATCAAAGAATGAGCTTATCTTGGTCCTTTTCAAGAAAAATTCTCATCCTTTTATGTGCTCTTGAGACCCTTTCCGATCTCCTAGGATCTAGTATCTTTTCAAATGTTGTTAGGTTGTAGGTTCTACTATTTCAGAAGTGAGTGTTTCTCGTATCTCCTCGAGTTCTATCATACCATTTTTTCTATTGAATAGAAACTCCTTCTCCAAGAATGTGACATTCCTTGAAATAAACACATTTTTTTCATTGGGATAATAGAAATAATATCCAACAGAATTATTTGAATATCTCATAAAGAAGCACAAATTGACTCTATTATCCAATTAGTCTCCCACTACCTACTTCACATAAGCAGGACATCCCCATATTCTTAAGAAAGAATATTTGAGAGGCTTTTCCATACATATTTCATATTGGGTTTTATCCACTGCCATTTCTATGGACTTGGTTCAAAAACATTGTCTTCTCAAGCGCAAATCCCAAAAAGATGGCGACAATTCAATGAATCTCATCATAGATTGAACAACATCCATCGTTGTATAATTAAGACGTTCTGACACACCATTCAACTACGATGTGGCAGGTCAGGCCCACAGTGAGAGAATCTCATACTTCTTAAGGTAATCTTGAAATTCAGTACTTACGTGTTATCCATCTCGATCAGAGTTGTTTTAATGATATTTCCTAATTATTTCTCTACTTCAGATATGAATTCTATGAACTTTTCAACACCTTCACAATTTTATTTTATTAAATACACGTACCTTGAGAAGTCATCATTAAAGGTAATGAAATAAGATTGCTCTAATCTCATGCTAACACTCAGCAGGTCGGCCACACACATCTATATAGATCAAATCCAATTGATCATGTGTGCGCTCTACTTTTCGAGGAAAGAGGATTTGATCATTTTTTCTTCTAGACAGGAATAACATATTGATCGACGATTTCGGTTGGGAATAAATCTAGTAAGCGGACTAGGTCAAGTAATAGTATTTGGAGATGAGTCCAGGTATCGTACCCACAGAGATCGATGTTTAATTACTAGAATATGAATTATTTTTCCTAATTCAGGCTAATAAAATTCAAATGATGGGAGATAAATTAATTAAAACTAAATAACACGATTTAAATAAATTAACTAAAGCAAAACTAATCCAAACTATTAATTTAGACGAAAATTCAAATTATTTAAAAACGACTAAGGCGCACAACAGTACCGAGACAATTTATAATCTACGTGTCAAATTCATATTCAATAAATTAATTATTTAATTCACGACGGAATTCCCAAAATTATTTATTAAACGATTCCTCGAATTAATAAACCTAATTAAATCTAACAGTCCAATTATTTCTAACTGAATTTAATTAGATTCAACCGCATTAGATTGCTGTGAAATTCCAGTTTTTCAACCTAAAGTCGCACACTGAAATCGAATACTATTTCTAGTCAATTTAACCATGTGTTGATTGATGTGTGAAGCAAATATTAATCTATCGCCTTCCGGTTTTAGATTAACCAACAAATATTCTATTTAATTGGCCAGATTAAAAGAACACGTGATAAACGACATCAATCAATGAATAAAATAAATAATCTAATTAAATTAAACTCAAAACATCAAAAAATAATATGTCTCGGCCCTATCATGGCCTTAGTCTATAAAAATCTACTCCATAAACTTAAAATAAAATTGCAAGTCTCTGTTTAAAGTCAATGGAGAAAACATGATTAAGAAGGAATGGAAAGAGATTCTCTGTAATTTGTAGCATGTGTGAGGAATTCCTCGCTGGTTTTGCCTTCCTTCTTCCTCCTCTTTTTTCTTCTTCCGCGCTGTTCTCCTATTCCGTCTCCTTCAGTACTTCTGTTCTCGGCTGCCTTCTTCTCTTGTACGCTTCTGCCCTTTTATTCTCCTCAATGGGCCTCTCCTTTTTTTCTTTTTAAGCCCATATCAAGTAAAGAAAGTGTAGATAAGATATTTGTCAAGATTTACATAGATTTCTCCAAAAATTCAATATCATCAAGGAATAAGAATATTTTATTTCCTTTGAAATCTAGCAAATTTATTTATCTCCTAATTTAAACACTTTTCACTTTTTATTCAAATCTACAATTATTAATTAAATTAAGCACATAATTAGGATAAAAAGTCTAGATAAGGGCAAATATTATCAAATCAAATCTCTAAAATCTTTGTAAGATTTGGCCTTATCAATCCCCCCACACTTAAGCCTTTGTTCGTCCTCGAGCAAATTAGAGAATAAAAATATAAACGAGGAATATTCAATGATTCACCACAACAAATGACACAATCAACACTTTTCAACCTACCAAATTCCGTCAAACTCAATCAAAAGATCACACTTTGAAAATCGTAAAATTCACTCGTTGCAACTTTAAAACTCAAGCATTCACTAGAAAAGATCAAGATAATGAGACGTGTGTAGTGTGGTAGTCAAAACTCATATTCATCAAAGGTGTTTTAGTTCAAGGAATGCTCATGTTTTCTGGATTTTTTTTTTTTAAAAAAAATAAAGAAACTCTCCATAAGCTTATCTTTCATATCTTTCTCCACTAAATGTTGGAGGAATATGACCCGGTCAATAGGTCTTTTAAGCTTATAATGTAAGGTCACGGATCACGGCTACAATAAAGGTAGGGATATTCAAAATGAGAGAAAATAAACAATTATTCCTTCAGCGCATTCCTTCATCTCTTATCTTCCTCCTCATTGAATTTCATCATTCCTCCAGCTAACTTTTTCATCTTCAACAAAATTCCCTTTTAGTTTTTTTTTTCATAACCACATCATACGACATTCATTCCTCCTCCTTTTCTTTTATAATTATATATATCTTTTCATCAATCCCTTTCTCATTCTTCATGATTTTTTTTTTTTTTCAAATTCCTCCAACTTTTTCTTATCAATTATCAACACATGGGAGTTATTGAAAATTTTAAAGCGCTAAAGGGGTTTATTTCTCTCAAAATTAAGGTAGAGGAATAGTGTATGAGCTAAAATTGGGTAGTTGATGTGGGATTTTGAAAGAATACGAATGGGGGCTAATTGTATGTCTTTGACACACTCCATTCGATTTTTTATAGGCTCAAAAGAGGATACTAGGGATATAAATGATGCATTGGGTAGGCTCGAAAGGCTCAAACGGTCCAATGATCGCCTAAATCATCCCTAAGTCATTCTCCTCCGTATTTTCGCCTCGAAAGATAATCAGACAAGTTCTAGATTGTTTCTTTTCTTTCTCTTTTTTTTTCAATTTTTTTTATGAGCTCACCTTTTACTAATTCACGATTAATTCATATAAGTATGACCTAAAGTGCATAGATTATGTCTCAAAATATGATACAAAACTAGTTTGTGCTCAAATCCTTCGGCTACAACTACAGCTCATCTCAATCAATTCTAGGTGTGATGTAATTTCTTGAGTGTTCAAAAATCTAGAAAGTCAATTAGTGTGTCATGTAATCACAAGTGCAGTTTCTCAAAGAATAACAAAAAAAAAAATTTCATGCTCGAGGATTAAACATTGAAGCACATGCTAAGTGTGGTGACGTGAAACAAACACAAATCAAATCTCCCCCCCACACTTTAGATTTACACTGCCCTCAGTGTCATGCCATTCAAAAAGAATATAAAAGTTGGGTGCAGAATAGCAAGAGAACACTTCCCTGACAGTGTTGCTTTAAATTCCATGGACTGTTACATGGGGATGGTAGAATTCCTCAGTGCTGGAAATTTTTATTTCAACAGTTTAGCTTTTCCAGAATCTAAATCATATTCCTTCATTCCAATATTCCCTACACACATCAAAATCACAGAGAATTAACCTAATAGAGTAAAAAATAAAATGAAACGAAATAAAATAAATCACTAGGTTGCCTCCCAGCAAGCGCTAAATTTCTTGTCTATAGCTAGACAACTCCCTTTATGGATTAGGTTGGATCGTGCAAAGAAGTACTCGGCTCCTCTTGCTCCACAATTCCTTCATGAAAAATTTTCAGTCGATGTCCATTCACCTTAAAGGGATTTCCAGAATCTCCACGGATTTCTACAACACCAAAGGGAAAAACTTCAGTAACAGTAAAAGGCCCGGACCATTTGGAACGAAGTTTACCTGGCATGAGTTTTAAACGAGAGTTATAAAGAAGAACTTTTTGTCCAGACTCAAATTCCCTGTGCACGATCCTTGCATCATGCCACTTCTTTGTCTTTTCCTTGTAGATTTTCGCATTCTCATATGCATCAAGACGAAATTCCTCCAGCTCATTGAGTTGTAGAAGACGATGATAACCTGTAGCTTGCACATCAAAGTTCAAAAATTTGGTAGCCCATAATGCCCTATGCTCTAGTTCAACAGGGAGGTGACAAGCTTTTCCATAAACCAAACGAAAAGGGGAAGTTCCTATAGGGGTTTTGAATGCTGTTCTATATGCCCACAACGCATCATCCAATTTACTAGCCCATTCCTTCCTCGAAGATCCAACGGTCTTCTCAAGAATTTTCTTAATCTCCCTATTTGACACTTCTACTTGACCACTAGTTTGAGGATGATAAGGTGTTGCCACCTTGTACGTGACCCCATATTTAGCCAAAAGAGATTCAAAATTGCGATTACAAAAATGTGTTCCCCCATCGCTAATAACGGCTCTAGGTGTGCCAAATCTTGCAAAAATATTTTTCTTTAAAAATTGGATCACAACCTTAGAGTCATTGGTTCTACAAGCACTTGCTTCCACCCACTTGGATACGTAATCCACAGCCACCAAAATATATTTATTTCCTAAGGAATCTGGAAATGGCCCCATGAAATCAATTCCCCACACATCAAACAATTCACAGACTAAAATATTATTCAATGGCATTTCGTGTCTCCTTGAAATATTACCAACACGTTGGCATTCATTGCAATTCAAAACATAAGTGTGTGCATCCTTGAACAGTGTAGGCCAGTAGAATCCAGCTTGAAGGATTTTTGTGGCCGTTTTACTTGCCCCAAAATGTCCTCCAGTTGGACCACTATGACAATGAGAAAGTATAGAACTTACCTCTTCCGCTGGAATACACCTACGAATAATGCCATCTGCACAAATTCTAAATAAAAGAGGATCTTCCCAAATATAATATTTTAAATCTGAAAAGAACTTCTTTTTCTGCTGATATGTAAGATGAGAAGGAATAAATTTGCATGACAAATAATTGACAAAATCAGCATACCATGGTAAATTAGAGATGCCATAAAGTTTCTCGTCAGGGAATTCATCTCTAATTACATACTTACCTTCCTTGGGCTTCTCCAATCTCGATAGATGATCAGCAACTTGGTTTTCAGTCCCCTTGCGATCCACGATCTCTATGTCAAATTCTTGCAGTAGAAGGATCCATCTTATCAATCTTGGCTTGGCATCCTTCTTGTTTAAGAGATACTTCAAAGCTGAATGATCCGTGTGGACTATCACTTTACTCCCTACAAGGTATGGCCGAAACTTGTCCAAAGAAAAACAACAGCCAACAACTCTTTTTCTGTGGTGGAGTAGTTCAATTGAGCTCCTGAAAGTGTCATGCTTGCATAGTAGATTACATGCAAGAATTTGTCTCTCTTTTGCCCCAAAACAGCCCCTAAAGCAATATCACTTGCGTCACACATGAGTTCAAAAGGTAGATTCCAATCTGGTGCGACAATGATTGGCGTGGTGGTCAACTTTTGCTTTAATACCTGAAAAGCTTGTAAACAATCCTCAGAAAAAACAAAAGGAACATCTTTCATTAGCAAATTAGTTAAAGGCTTAGTAATACTCTAGAAATCCTTGATAAATCGCCTATAAAAACCTGCATGCCCAATAAAGCTACGAATTCCTTTGACATTAGTGGGAGGAGGAAGCTTTTCTATGATCTCTACCTTAGCTCTATCCACTTAAATACCTTTTTCAGAAATTTTGTGACCAAGGACAATTCCTTCCTTTACCATGAAATGACAGTTCTCCCAGTTAAGTACAAGATTCGTTTCTTCACATCTCTTTAGCACTTTTGACAAATTAATCAAACAAGAGTCGAAGGAAGAACCAAAAACAGAAAAGTCATCCATGAAGACCTCAATATGCTTTTCAACCATATCATGAAAAATCGACATCATACAACGTTGAAAAGTAGCGGGAGCATTACACAAACCAAATGGCATTCTTTTATAAGCAAATGTACCATAGGGACAAGTAAAAGTGGTCTTATCTTGATCTTCGGGGTCTATGGGGATTTGCATATATCCAGAATAACCATCTAAAAAACAATAGAAAGCATGACCTGCCAAACGCTCTAACATTTGATCAACAAAAGGTAAGGGGAAGTGATCTTTTCTTGTGGCATCATTCAATTTGCGATAATCAATACAAACACGCCACCCAATCACAGTTCTAGTAGGGATTAATTCGTTATTTTCATTTTCAACAACAATGATTCCCCCTTTCTTAGGAACAACATGCACAGGACTTACCCACTTGCTATCGGATATAGGAAATATCATACCTGCATCAAGGAGTTTGATTACCTCCTTTTTGACGACCTCTTGCATAGCTGGATTCAATCTCCTTTGAGGTTGAGTGGTGGGAGAGTGCTCCTTCTCCATTAAAATTTTGTGCATGCACATGGATGGATTTATTCCCTTGATGTCAGCTATGCTCCATCCAATGGCATATATGTGATCCTTCAGCACTCTCAAGAGCTTATCTTCCTCATCACCTGTCAAGGAAGAAGAAACAATTACTGGCAGTTTATGTTCTTCCTTCAAAAATAAATATTTTAAATGAGGAGGAAGTGGTTTGAGTTCGAGGAATTGGGGTTCTTCTATGGAAGGTTTAAGTGATTTTGGAATATGTCCAAGCTCCCCAATCTTCAAATTCACCGATCTTGGCAAAGACTTTGATCCCTCCAAGTAGTTCATACATTCCTCCACTTCTTCTCTGCTGGATTCCGTGGACTTTGGGCTAACCAAAAGCTTTTCCAGTGGGTCTTCAATCAAAGTATCCTGCACACTACACTCAACAATATCATCAATAGCATCTATTCTATAACAATCAGAAGATCCAGGATATTTCATACTACGAAAGACATTAAAAGCTACCTTCTCATCATTCAACCTCAAAACTAACTCACCTTTTTGCACATCTATGAGAGCTCTTCCCGTAGCTAAGAAAGGACGACCTAAAATTAGGGGGATCTCACGATCCTCCTCCATGTCTAGCACAACAAAGTAAACTGAAAATATAAATTTATCAACCTTAACCAAAACATCCTCTATAACCCCTCTAGGATATTTAATAGACCTATCAGCAAGTTGAAGGGAAATAGTGGTTGGTTTAACTTCTCCAATCCCCAATTTCTCAAAACAAGAATAAGGCATAAGATTTATGCTAGCACCAAGATCACACAATGCCTTGTTAAAATTAGAATTTCCTATAGTGCAAAGAATGGAGAAACTACCTGGATCCTTAAGCTTTGGAGGTAATTTATTTTGCAAAATAGCTGAACATTCCTCAGAAAGCTTAACAGTTTCAAAATCAACAAGTTTCCTCTTTTTAGTCAAAATATCTTTCAAGAATTTAGCATAAGAAGGCATTTGAGCCAAAGTCTCTGCAAAAGGAATATTTATGTGCAATTTCTTAAAAACTTCAAGGAATTTTGAAAATTGTTGATCCAATTGTAGTTGCCTTGCTCTTTGAGGAAAAGGAAGTGTATTAATATCAATATTATCATTAGAATCAAATTCCTTACCTTTCTTACCTGTCTTCCGTGTAGTCTGAGTGTTCTGTTCCTTAGCATCTTCCATTTTTGGTTTCATTCCTCCATCATTCTTTGCCTCCATATCTGTAGAATTCTGCCTCTTTGGCTCCTCTTCCTCGGCCTTGACCACTGTACTCACTGCATTCACTCCTTTCGGATTTTTCTCAGTATCACTTGGTAGTGTTCCAAGGGGTCGATTTGCTAATTGATTGGCTATTTGACCCATTTGAGCATCCAACCTTCGTAAGATAGCATCATGATTCTGCAGTCTCGTCTCCATTCCCACAACATGTTTCATCATAAAATCCTCATAAATTGGTCTTTGATCTTCTTGCTTGAATCCTGGAGGTGCTGCAGGTACCAATAATCCTTGTTGTCTCACTTGTTGAGGAATGGGCAGTGGAGGAATATGTGTTGGATTAAGGGAATTCTCCGTATTCTTCCAAGACAAATTAGGGTGATGCTTCCATCATGGATTGTATGTGGAACTGTATGGATTTGATTGTTGTCTCCATTGATTCCCCACAAAATTCACTGCTTCTTCATCAAAAATGGGTTGTTCCTCGATGACTATTCCTTGGACCTGATTTGCTTGATTTGATTTCAGCTGAGAGAATTGATGGGCCAACCCATCAATCTTAGCAGTAAGTGCATTCAACACATCCATTTCAAGAACTCCAGCCTTCTTTTCTCGTTTAATATATGTCCAACCCGCACTATTTTCAGCCGTGTTTGAAATTATTTCAAGTGCAACTCGTGGAGTCTTCCTGTATAAGTTACCATTGGCTGCTGCATCTAGCATGGAACGCACAGAAGGATCTACTCCGTTATAGAAAATCTGAACTTGTTCAGATGAAGAGAAACCATGTTGAGGACACCTCCTCAACATCTTTCTAAATCTTCCCCAAGCTGTATGTAATGTCTCCCCATCCTTCTGGCGAAAAGATGAAATATCCATACGCAGTTGTGCTAGCTTGGTGGGTGGAAAATATTGATTCATGAACATTTCCACCAAACCATTCCATGTAGTAATAGAACCAGCTGGTAGATCTCTAAGCCATTCTGCTGCTTCACCATGCAAAGAGAAAGGGAATAGTCTCAATCTTATGGCATCCGTGCTCACTCCATTGAATTTGATTGTGTCACGGATAGATAGAAATCCCTCCAGATGTGCATTAGGATCCTCGGTCTGTGATCCAACAAACATTCTACTGTGCATTAGGATCCTCGCCTTCCGATTTTAGATTAACCAACAAACATTCTATTTAATTGGCCAGATTAAAAGAACACGTGATAAACGACATCAATCAATGAATAAAATAAATAATCTAATTAAATTAAACTCAAAACATCAAAAAATAATATGTCTCGGCCCTATCATGGCCTTAGTCTATAAAAATCTACTCCATAAACTTAAAATAAAATTGCAAGTCTCTGTTTAAAGTCAATGGAGAAAACATGATTAAGAAGGAATGGAAAGAGATTCTCTGTAATTTGTAGCGTGTGTGAGGAATTCCTCGCTGGTTTTGCCTTCCTTCTTCCTCCCTTTTTTTCTTCTTCCGCGCTGTTCTCCTATTCCGTCTCCTTCAGTACTTCTGTTCTCGGCTGCCTTCTTCTCTTGTACGCTTCTGCCCTTTTATTCTCCTCAATGGGCCTCTCCTTTTTTTCTTTTTAAGCCCATATCAAGTAAAGAAAGTGTAGATAAGATATTTGTCAAGATTTACATAGATTTCTCCAAAAATTCAATATCATCAAGGAATAAGAATATTTTATTTCCTTTGAAATCTAGCAAATTTATTTTATCTCCTAATTTAAACACTTTTCACTTTTTATTCAAATCTACAATTATTAATTAAATTAAGCACATAATTAGGATAAAAAGTCTAGATAAGGGCAAATATTATCAAATCAAATCCCTAAAATCTTTGTAAGATTTGGCCTTATCACATATTTAAAAGAATTTATGTCTGACATGTCAAATATGTCATCTCCCACTAACTTGTGCATTCTTATTTTGAAAATATGTCTTAGTCTAGCGTTTCACAAGTGTGTTTTACTTAGACTATCTTGTTTTTTTTTTATAGAGATCTTTTTGTAATTCGCATGTTCTAATTAAATATTAATTCTTGTAAATATTGCCAACACTTTGTCCTTCACAGAAACCCTTGCTCCATTTCCCATCTTTAGGAAGATCTCATCATCCCTTGATATTTACTTATTGTCATCACCTGCAAATCATCGCATAGATGAAAATCACATTCAATATTTAATACTTAAGAAGTTGAATTAACTGAGATATTTACTTCAATAAAAAAATTACCTTCGCCAGAACTCTTTTACACTAGATATTTCTTACAATTGTGCTTCCAATGTCCAGACTTCTTGCAGTAGAAGCAAACATCTTCTATCTTGTTGGGCTTTGTTGGCTCTTGTGAAGTGTTTGAAGTTAGCTTCTTGGTGGGCTATTCTTTCTTGAAAGGAACAAATTTTTATTTCCCTTCCCTTGTGGGCCTATCTTTGTCCCAGACAAGAAGACCACTAGGAAAACATGTTTTTCTTTTTTTATGGTGGTTTCATATGTGGTAAGCATATTGACCAACTCTTCAAAGGTAGCCTCTAACTTGTTCATATTGAATTTCATCACAACCCATAAAACGAGGGCGACAGTGATAACAATTGAATATTCGTGGACCATTCGTTTGGGATGACAAGGTCTAGGCCCACTAGCTTCTCGATAAGCCTAATCATCATCACACCATGCTCATGGACCAAGGTCACATCTCGCAGGCGTTATGTCCTGAGCTTTTTGAAAGTAGCATGTCTTTACAGACGTGTTTGTTTACCGTACAACTCTTGCAGGTGACCGTATATGTCAGCAGCATTTACAATTTGTTTGGCATAGAAGCTATCATTTAGCTTCTAGCTTGCAAGTCATGATCCCACAATTTGTCAAACTTAGTAAATTCCTTAGCGGAAGAATTGGCAACCTCTTTTGGAGGCCTTTTGTTGAACATATTTCTATTTTGTCGGAATTTTAAAAAAAAATTAAATTTCTCAGTAAATCTTGGTAATTCGATCCGGTCAGCTTATTTTGATAAAGTAAAAAATATAGAATATTTCAGAAAACATCGTAAATATACTGAAATGGAAAGAAAATTAATACTACTGATTATTTTAAAATATTTTATAAGATATAAATATGGTCTTTTGTTTTTATAAATTGTCTCATACAAGTTTGGTATTTTTACCACCCTTTGATGAAAACAGGAAATCCAATTTCTTTAGTCAGTACGCATGGCCCAATTCCTAAATTATGATCCCGAATAATATCAGCCAATCAAAATTTTCAAAAGGTAGAGTCCCATTACAACATCTTGCAACCCTCGCGTATTTTGCCTTACTTTGGTGAGAGCCCACTAATATGATGCCTTTTCTCTTAATGTGTCGAGATTGACCTATCAATGTTGAACTTTAGTCCACGGTCGCCATAAGATCCTCCAATAATATGAGCTAAAGTCATGAGAGTTTCACGTAGTTCACATCAAGTATGTCAGTGGAAGTCACAATATTCCGGCATCAAGGCATCCCCAATAATATGAGTCAAGCACTAACCGCGGGTAGCGTTTATCAAGCAACCACCGTTGATGGAAAACAATGAAAATTTAAGCTCTGTTTAATTTAATTTTATGATTTTGACATAAATTTTGAACCTTATCCAAAATGAGATATTTTAATTTTGAAAATTTGTATTGTCGTTAATTTTAAAATGTTGTGTCATGTTTGTTTGTATGTTAGCAAGATTTATGCAACTCTTGTTATTATATTAATAATAGCACATATACTGATTATTTATAATATATCACATGCATTATAAATTATAAAAGATGATCGACAACCGATAGGTAATTTATACATATGAACTAAATATGAATTCATGTCAAAATCTAGGTAAATACAAATATACAAATGAAATATTACATTAACTTCCAATATTTTACATGTCTCTAGTCTTCAAAAATCTGGAGGATTTGGGCTCTACTTCTTCAAATCTTGATATCTCAATAAATCTAAAATTTACATTAAATTTTCATAGCACATTGAGATACAAATCTAAGGGATGAGAATGAGTAATAAACCAGACTCACTTTAAATAATTATTAAATTTTTAAAAATTACAACATGTAAAATATCTTAGTATACACCTAGCAAATTGTGCAGCTCTCAATAATATTTTTACCATATAATATCAAATATTATATTAAAACCATATGATCACATTATTATTATAAAATCATGTTTTTTATAGATTTATCACTGTCATTAATAAAAATAAATTAATAAATTGACTAAACAAATTTAGTCAATTATCCAATTATTTTACTAATAATTAAATTTATTGTAGAATACTTTTTACATTAGTAATTAAGAATCTAATTTTTAATTATTTATTTTATAAAAAAATTCTATAATTTTATCAAAAATTTATTCCAAGGTAAATTCCACCATATTTTCATAAAATATCTATTTAGCCCAAAATTTTGAAAAATTCAAAAAATCGCTCTTAACCCGTAAATAATTCTTTCCCATAGAGGGCAGGGCTGGCAGAGACTTTCTCGATTACTCTGTCTGTCTGCCCACTTGCTGCCAAAATAATTTGGACAGCCACCAGCGGGACGCAGCATCGTAGTGCCCTGTGCAGAATACAAATTTCTTTTATTTATTTAAAACTTGCGCAGGCACATTGGCTGCGGTAGACAACGCAAAAATATTTTTTTTTTGTTTGTCTGAAGTTAAAGTTTTCTAGACGCTGCAATTTCTGATAGATTTCTTAAGCGGTTAAAAATAAATTACTCTACATAATTAAGACCATAGAAAATCATACGATCGAGAAATCTTAGCTCTGATACCGCTCTTAGTGTACCGTTTTCTCACGTCCAAGATGCAATGGAAGTTTACGAACTTTCTTCAATCTTCTAATCAGATCAACAATCAAAAAATTTGTTCCTCTCCTAGATTGTACAAGAAAACTAGGAGAAATTTTCGTCGAGATGATCACCGGAAGGTAGTGGAACCACGAAGAAGTGACGGCGGCGGCGCACAGTGGCGAGTAGATGTGCTTGGTCGTGCCTCTTCTCAATGGGGAGGGCGGATTTTTCAAGTGAGGGAAGAGGGATAATTATCTTGTGTTCTCAAATTTTTTGTGAACAAAAATTACGAATAGAAGACTTGTGTTTAAAAGTTATGTATGTAAATTCAACTATTGATCACATGTATATAAAAGTCTCTTTATGATCTAATCAGGACTCTTCTTTTAACATGATATTGTATTTTCATTATTTCAAATTCCCATCTAGTCTTTTCACTCTTGAAAAATATTACACTTAATTAAATTATTATCAACTATTGATAATGTATAATATTCATGTGTATTAATATATTTGTACAATTAAATAATAATTATTTAATTACTTAATCAATAAATAATTGATTCCAAACACCTCTAAAATATTCAATAAGAATCTTATACTAAGTAGTCACTAGTACTAATTTATTATTAAATTAGCATTTCTAAATTATTAAATAAATAATAGTTAACACATTATAACCCAATCGATAATCAGACAACTTCGATATATCGATGGTACAAATCTCGTTAGCATAGTGAAAAATGAATTAACTGTCAGTTTTGTGAATTGCTTCACTAAAACAAGTAGTTTCACTCTCCTTTGTTAATTAACAATTAAGCTAACTTTCACAACTTTCATTAATAGAATCCATATATAAAATTTTTTTATAAGCAATCTGTTTCATCTCTATCAAACTACAGTCGCCAAATTTAACTTCTTGAATTTGACTATCTCAACGAGAAGACGAAATCTAATACTTGTGTGACTTTCAATAGTTCAAGGATACATCTTCTCGTGAGTTCAAAACTTCTATAATGCGGAACAACAATTGGTCTTATTTGGTCTTGTCATAATTAGCTCAATTTTTTTCATCAACCCTTTGATCAAGAATATCAGAACTCAAGTCTGATTGTACCCATCAGATCATGATAATAGCGTCTAGTATCATCGCTCCATGATCCCCTAAGCATAACTGATGGTGACTACAAGAACTTTAAGTTATAGTTGGTGTATAGTACGATCCCTTCAACTCATATATTCTGATAAACTAAGAAAACATATTTCCAAAATGCACATGTCTTACTTTGACTAGATATTCCTTGTACTATTAATTCATCAAATCACATAAGATATCTTAATCCATAGGTGATAGATGAATCTCCGGATACAATGCATTGACTCATATTTCGAAACTACACCCAAACTTGCCAACTCATGACCTTCAATGGAGTCAGTAAATATATCAAAATACATGCTAGTACTTAGCGCATCCACATTGTCCCGAGTCAAAGGAATAATAGTGTACAACCATAACTAGGGGTGTCAATCGGGTGGGTTGGGTTGGGTCGGGTTTCGGGTCAACCCGTGAAATTTTTTTTTATTTTTTTTCAACCCGAACCCAAGCAACCCGAAAATCCCCAACCCGAACACGAACCCGTATAACCCGACTCAACCCGTCTAACCCGCCTAACCCGAATTTTATTTATTTTTATTAAATTTTTTTTAAAAAAATTTATGAAAAAAATTCAAAAAAATAAAAAAAAATAATATTTTAATTTGAACACATAATAACAAAATTTCCGATTTAAATTTGAAAGTTTAATCGTAGAAAATTAAAAGTATATTTACTAAATCAAATAAAAAAATTGTTAAAAAACTAAAAATATGCAAAATAGATATTAAATGATGAAAATTTATCATATAAATATACAATAAATTTTGTTCAAACACAAAATATATAAAAATATAGGTAATATTTTCAAAAAAAAAAGTTCGCGGGTCAACCCGCGACCCAACCCGACCCAACCCGAAATCCGCTTAACATGGCACTAACCCGAATCAACTCAACCCGAACCCAACCCGAACCCGAAAAACCCCAACCCGAACCTGATTTTTTTCGTGTTGGGTCGTGTTGGGTTGACTGGTCGTGTCGCATTTTGACACCCCTAACCATAACCGCATATTGTTCCACTCGATAAGTAATAATCAATTGGAAAGTTCGAGGGAAGATTGTTCAGTGTAAAATCAAATGATCACTCATCTATATGGTTGAACATCTCAATTCCCTTTCCAATGAAACATGAAGTTTACGTCATAAGTGCTAGTCTCAAGATCGAGCGACCTTTATCCTTATTTTAGGCGGCTGAAATAAGAAATAGTTTAGAATATATGGTACGCTTCCTAACGAGTTTCATGATTTTACGTTAAGAGACAGACCTCATGGTAAATATTGTATATTTAAAGGCTTTATTTATGTAGCTTGAATGAGTTTACAGATAAATTAAATGTCATAATTGGATAAAATCATAAAATATTATTAAAATAAATATTTTTTCATAAGAGTCAATAAAGATCCAGATACAAGTCGGCTAACTGGGCACCTACTCTAATATTCGACTACAACGAGCCCACTTCCACGAGAGGTAATATTATTGATCAATAGATCTGTTTACAATATCAAGGAAATTGTTGTACATTCACTCTTGTTTCTTTCAAAAACACTTTTAATAGAAAAACACTCTTGAATGTGTTGGAAATTGATCTCCTCTTCAAACTCTCAGAATGAGCAGAAGATGTTACTCGGTTGTTCTCTCTTCCACGTGGAATTCAAATGCTCATCCTTTTTCTATCAACAAATTTATTAAATGGTTGATCACCTTCGGAGCCAGTAACCAGTTGCAAACGCTAAACTGAAATTGCCATTCAATATTCTTTAGCCTCAACCAGAACCTTATCCCATGTAATTGGATGACATACTCACAGTTAGATTGACTATATGTATATTGACAAAATATTAATGGTTTAGGCCTAAGTCTGATCTTAACATGGTATCACATCATATACCTACCGCAGTGCTTATGGACCACCAACTAATGCCTTGTAAACTTCAAGCTCCAGTTGTTTATTCTTTGGCATGATGGAGATGTGTTAGTTGTCCCACGTCGGTTGGATTCATTTGAAAAAATTTATTGAAAATTGAACACTTTTTTTAATTGTTAATGATCTCAAAGCTTCAGAATCTCATCTTGACAAATAATCATTATTTGTCCATGTTTCATGAACTTCCTGGATCCATTTTTGTAGTGCTGAGATTTATGAGAAGCTGCGTGATGTGGCATAAACTAAGACAAAAGTCCCAAATTCATATCATGTGTTTAACTCATTGGGATATGAATTTTTTTCACTCATATTCTAGGATACGTTCCTATTATATAATCTCAGAATGTGGCTAGGTTGATATAATTCTTATTTCAAATTCCTTCTAGTTTTGTTGATATACCCGAAATGGAGAAACTTTAAGCTCGTTAATACCAACTTTATATTTTCTCTTGCCATTTTGAGGTCTAAGGTTGATATCTTCCTCCTCGATCCCCGAGGTGAAGGGTTGACTTGATGACTCGAGATAAGGATTCGAATAGGGATGGCAACTTTCCCCACGGGTTTGGGGCCCCGCGGGGAAAGCCCGAAACGGGGATGGAGATCCCCGATTTTTTTGTGTTTGGGTTCGGGTTCGGGGATTTAAAAAAATCCCCGATGTAATTCGGGGCGGGTATGGGATTACTAACCCCATCCCTGAAATCCCTGAACCCGCTCCGAAAATGATATCAATAATAAAATAATAGTATTATTAATATTAATAATAAAATAATAGTATTATTAATATTAATAATATAATAATATTATTATTATTTTTTAAAATATTAATAATCTTATTATTATTAATATTGATATTGATATTAATATTATCTCTAATAATAATAGATAATAATAAGTTTTGGTTTGAGAAAATCTCCGAATTCGTCAACGTATTGCTATATTAATATTTTTGAAACGGGGATGGGGGCGGGGATGGGAAGTTGATCCCCGAAGTTTCGGGTTTGGGGATTCCCCGAACCCGAAAAAGCGGGGATTGAGGCAGGTATGGGGTGGGGATGGAATTCAGGGATGGGGATGGGGAAGGCAAACCCGCCCCGGCCCATTGCCATCTCTAGATTCGAAGCTTCAATTTTTGTTTTTCCTGACTCATTTAAAGATGATCCCAACCTAGCATTGTGCCAGAGATACTTGAATCCCCTGCTCCAAGAATTGAGCCTTGTACTCGAGAACTCACCATTTGATGAACAAGTGGTTTCTCAATAGCCTAGATGATCAGCTTTTGCAATACAAACCATAGTAAGTATAAGCCTATAAATAATATGTAGAGACAATGATCTTATCAACTTGTCGTCGCCTACCCGCAACTTCTGCATTTAGGTCAAGCTTATTGAACTAGGTTTGAAGCATTTCAAGGTATTCCATCAAATGCTGCTGCATTTTCATGATGTCATCGACATTAACGTCGTTCATCTCTTGTTAAGAAATCAGCAAGAATATTTTCATGAAATTTAATAATAACAATATCAAAAATATAATTTGAAAAAAATTCAGTCATCTCAATAATCCAGCCTTCTCGGGTTTAAATTCAATTCTATTTTTCAAGAAAGCATTTACATGTGTGTTATCAACATTTAAGGTAAATTTCTTTGTAAATAAAAATAATAACCATTTTTCAAGACCTTTTTACTGAGTAAAATTTTTTCGTTGATAAACCATCTTATGGTGTCTGCATCTAATAATAATTCACTACAATACATGCATGGTCATTCTCCATTTGGTGTGAGATTTGTAAAAACTGTTGTTCATCAATGATTTTTGGCATCTATATATAATTCTAGATCATCTTCATCTTTCGAAATAACCATTTTTGGGATATTTTTGCAAATTTATTTTAATTAGCTTAATTCATTGCGTGTTTTTAGGTCAATAGGTATTTTGCATCCTTATTTAGTAATGAACTGAACACTTTTTTTTGTTTTGTTAGATTTTTTAGAACATTCGAGCAAAGTTAACAACTTCTAAAAAACTTTAAAATTGTATTTCTTGTCTTTGAGTTTTTCTGGAAAATTCTGCACCTTTTCTACAATTTATTCTTGCATAATTATTTTTGACTCGTCGATTTCTATTCCAAGAAAATTCAATTTTCCTTGTTGCAATGACTGACTACTTTTCTGATAAGACTAATCCTTTTTTTTACACCTTAGAAAAAATCTCTAAATGTTTAATATATTCATCCATATTTGTAGATGATATTAAAATATCATAAATATAATCAAACATAAATTTAAATAATCTTTATATAGATTATCTATCTTTCTTTGAAATATTTGGGATGAATTAACCAATCTCATTGTTAATACTTCTCAAATATAGTGACCTTGTGGTGTGGAGAAAGCTATGAATTTCTTCATTTCTTCTTTCATACGAATTTGATAGAATCCAGATTTACAATCAAATTTAGAGAATATTTTGGTGTTGCATTTACAATTTATTAAATTTTGTCTACTGTGTATAAAATATCCATCAAACTCCAGAATTTTATTAATATTTTGATACTTAATTACTAAAATGTGTTTGTTCATTTTTATTTCACCTTGATTTCTTACCTGAAAACCTTGACTGATGCATGCTGATATTCCTGCTTTGATTAAACCATGGTTTGAATGTTCCTCAATAATAATCTGAATATCCTTTTGATCTACTATGTTTATTGGGATATGTTTACATCTAACGAACTCATAGGCCTGTAGTTGCAAGGGGGCCGTTCTTGTCAAGGATTAAAGGGTTTAAGGGCTGTAGTCATGATTTGGTCGAGTTTGACTCGAGTTGATGCATAGGCCGAGGGGTGTGAGTGGAGGTGTGTCTCGTTTTGGTTGTGGATCGAGTAAGGGGTGGAGCTGGCAGTGCAAGGGCTGAACCAAGGCATGGACCAGACCCTGGTGGGTCTGAGACATGGCCCAGGGAGGCTCAACCATTGTTGGAACCATCCATGTAGCCGACCGATTGCGCGATAGGTGGGTGAGGCTCGGGTGTTGTGAATTTGGGATATAACAAGTGTGTGCATCGTGGAGCTTGCATGGGGCTATGGCCGTGAGTCAGTTAGGTCTAGTAGGGTCCCTAGGTGTGCTAGGGAGAGCTGGTGTGGGGCTGGTCCTCAAGGGTTGGTCTAGGACGTGTGATAATTGAGCAAGGTGCGACTAGGGTTGAAAGAAACTAGGGCTGAGATCTCCCAACAGCATCTCAGGGTCTGTCCGAAGATTTAGGGGCCTGGTCTTGAGGGTTTAAGGACTGTTAAGGTGTGTGTAGGGTGTGGTGAAAGTTGGGAGAAATTCAGTTAAGTTTTGAGTCGATTCGGGTTAAAACCGGGAGCCCGGCCCAAGTTTTATAACGATTCTATTAAGTTTTGAAACGGGCTCGATTTTACGTCTAAGAAATGCTTATAAATATGTTTTGGGATGTTTAAGGAGTTTGGTAAGCTTCGGATCTAAATTTTGAGGTCCAGGGGCAAAATGGTCATTTTGGATTTCCAGGGGCAAAATGGTCATTTTGCACGCGGGTTGAGTTTTTAATACTGACAGCGCCCTGAGCACAAATTTATCATGTTTTTAAATGTTTAAGCAGCATGTTTATGATTTTTATGTAATTATGAAAAATACGGTGCATGCTTGGTTTTAAGGAAAAATTACGTAATGCTTTTATTAAGTGATGAATATGAAGACACGTTTTTGGAGGATGAAAGTTGGTTGTGACTAATACGATGACATGTAAGGCTAGGGCCCAGTGGACGGGTAATCATGTCGTTGTTGTTCTCACCGCCGGGTACCTCGGGTACACGTAGATGGATCCACCGACTGACATGATAATACGAAAGTCACAGCTGACGAACGGAATTCAAATTAAGAAAATGAACACGTATATGTTGATATGATGATATGTGCTATGACTATTATCATGCTTTGACAGGTTACGATTATGCATACGATTTTCTATGATCATGAAATGTATATTGAATACGGTATTTTTCACTTCTGCATGATATGTATATGTATTTGATATCACGGTACATGTGTGTTGAGTCTTTAGACTCACTAAGTATAAATGATACATGTGAGCACGTCGATGAGGGGACATGAGGTGCCTAATTCTGAGTAGGCAGTGCTGGATGTGCGCATATGACCCAAGGACCACACTTTTCCGCACATCACGTTTTTATGAGTTTGAGTGGACATGAACATTTTGCTATGTTGATTTTTTTATGGTGATGATTATCAAGATGTTTACTTGAGTTATGTTTACGAACACATTTTATGGTCGTGTCGGAAATTTTAAAATGCAATATTTTACTTGTAAGATATTTTTAAAACGCAATATTTTATCTGTTATAAGATTACGATTATTTTAAAAGATGTATGTTTCAGCAGTATTGCATGCCTGCACGATTTTTGAATTTCGAAAAAAAAATTCTAGTATTATTTTAAATTAGTAGACATCATACTATGAGATCTTCTCTATTTTTGAAATCCAGTATATCATGGTTAATCATAACCCCATAATAATGTATTGGTTTTAAAACAAACTTTTCATATGGTGTTTGGTACTAGATAATTTTATTTCTCCTTGACCTTGTTCATGTTGGGTGTGCTTTTCCACCTATTTGAAAATCTGTTTGGGGTCCTATCATATTTGTATTATGAGATCTCACACTTTTTTTTGGTGATTCATGTGAAGATGACCAAGTTATTGAGAGAGGTTCATCATGTTGTATTCACCTTTAGATTTACGACCTTGAGATTCGCAAAAGACTGTGCAATGTCTTGAAAATCTTCTAAACCAATCATTTCTGTAGTTGACATTACATTAGCCTTCCATATTTGGTTTAATAAGAGTTCAGTACTGAAGGATGATGTTAACCTTTTTTCCGAGATCTTTTTACTAGAACTTGGTTGTTATTCTAGAGTTTGAATTCTTGTTTGAATATTCTTTAATATTCCAAGAATTTCTTTTTGTTTTTCAAAGATTTTCTCAATTTTATGTGGTACATAGTATATTTCATTGTCACAGTTGTATAACGTCTTTTGGATCTCTTTAAGATTACCGAAGAGTTTAGAGAAATCCAAGGCTATTTCTTGGAACATATTACGCTGAATCATAATTTTACCTTAATATTCTAATGTATTCCTATTTGCTCTCGATGTATAACATTGATTAGCACTTTTTATAAATATTCATAAGTATTGGAACAAGTCATGTAAATATTTAATCTCGAACATATGTTTGGATCCATAATTTTTGAAAAAAACTTTGTTCTCAAACATTTAATTACTCCGCAATAACAACATTGTATGTTTGAATTTTTTTACTTCGTCTTTGATACCACTTCTGACACAATTATAAAATCAATGATATTTTAGATTACATCGTCAAAATTGGGGAGTTCAAACTAAATTTTTATGTCATAATTCTGGCTGATTTATATAATCAAGCATATTTTTTTACCACTTTGTCGAAATTAAAGAGTTTAAACTAAATTTTTATATCCATAAATATTAAATTAAAACTTGAATAGAAGATTTTTCGTTAATTTACTCAGAAAAAATACACGATTTTTATAAATAAATAAGTAATTAGTCAATCGCGGGCAGTATTGAATCAAGAAAGCATGCCAACTCAAGGTTACTGCTGCCGCAAGCTTTTCTCCCTCTCTGTTCCCCTCTACTGCCTTCTCCTCTCATGGTGTTACACTGCCGCCGCCGCTTTCCCACAAGCATCACCTTCCTCCCCCAACCTCGCCGCCCAGAGCCTTCGTACCCGTGGATACTCCCTCTTCGCCTCCGTTCTTGCCTCCCTCTCCACCTCCACCACCAACTTCTCCGGCACACTTCTCGCCCCACCAGACTTCGCATTCTCCTTCGCCACTGCCAAGTTCTTGAACAACCGTCGGCCTCCGCCGCGGCCCTCCGTCACCCTCCTCCTCTATCACACACTCAAACCACCGCTTGTTCTTACGTGGAACGCCATCTCGTCGCGTGAAGATGGCGATGAGCTCCGTACCCTTTACAATAACAAATGTCTCTTCCTCTTCAAAAATCTCTTCGGCGGGGAAATCTCGGTTTCTTCCACCCCGCACAAGAACCCGATCTCCGTCGTCAAAATCCGCCAGCCCGATCTCTACGTCGACGATCATCTTACAGTCCATGGAATTGACGGCATACTGGATCCCACATTAGCCGTAAAATGCTCTTCTTTCCCTGAAGCAGATCCCGTTTCAGATAACGATCAACCACCGGTGAAACGATCTTTTCTTGACCACGCGATGAGGGAGTTACGGCGGAGGGGATTCAGTGTGGTGGCCGCCGCCATGTCAGTTAGAAGATCCGAGCTGTTATCTTTGACGTCTGTTACCATTTTCGCCGTTGATGATAGGAGCCTGTTTCTTGCACCCGGTGGATTCCGGTACGACTTCCTCCACCATGTCTTGCAGACACGGCTCCATTTCGACGATCTTTCAACGTTAGCGGTAGGTGGAACAGAAGTCGACACTTTGGCTCCGAACAAAACTATCCTCGTTTACTCTGTAAATGGCGCCATAAGCGCTGACGGTGTAGCGGTTGACGGGACGGAAGTTTACCAAAACGGCTGGGTGGTTGTGATGTCCGTGAAGGCTTCATTGGATGACGTAACTGCTTCTCCGGCAAATCCGCCTCTCCACGCCGGCTCTCCAGAAACCGACCACTACGTTCCTTCTCCGGCACCACGTTCTGGTGTTTCTTATGGTGGTAACTCAACCAGAAAGCAACCTCCAGGCATTTCAAAAGGCGAGTTTTCTTCAGGAACTCCATCTCCAGCAGTGGATCTAGATGGAGGATATGACGACTACCCTACACCGACAAGCTTCGATCCTGTGATATCGGCCTTCGGCCCATCGCCGGAACCGGTGAACTACGATTACGTCGATCCTAATTGTGACGTGAACTCGACGGCCGGCGTTGAAGGAGGAGATCTCTTTTGCCTAGAAAGAAAAACGCGGGAACTAATGGAGCAATCTCAACCGTTGGATTCCTTGGGTCAAACTTCCAATCATTTGACTCAATCCGACGACGTCAAGATTTTTGAGAACGTTAACATTGCTGATGATCTGTTCTTTTACACGTAAATTAGATTGCCACGTGGCACCACACTTGTTATCCGACGTGGGATCTTTACGAAATTTAAAATTCTAAATCATCGATTCATTCTATTGTTTCTTAATCATATAGCAAAGTGGTTTTCTGGTAGATTATCTAATATATATATAAGAGTGAGTCTCATGTAAGACCGTCTCACGGATCCTAATATGTGAGACGGGTCAACCCTATCAATATTCACAATAAAAATTAATACTCTTAGCATAAAAAGTAATATCTTTTCATGGATGACCCAAATAAAGATTTGTCTCACAAAATACGACTCATGAGACCGTCTCACACAAAATAATTATTATAGAATAACTATTTTAAATAAATAGACAGAAATAATCCTCTTTTATTTATAAAAAACCATAAAATCTGTTTTAATAAGTTCGTATTTCAATTGTTACGTTATGTATTTTATGTATTTAATATGTAACACTTTTGATCTGATTATAGCTTATTTTGCTTATTTTATATGATTAGCTCAATTAAAAAATAATAAAATTGAAAGCAAAAATAAGAATATATGGAATTTTAACGTGATTTGGTCCAACCGACCTACATCTATTGGACCACATCCAACTATCAAGAAAATTCACTAAATATAAGCAGTTTACATTCATACTAGGACTTATTAAAATAAAATACTCTTTTTTTTACCTAATGACGCCTCTATAACGAACATATTTAGTATATTTTACTCGGCGAACACTACTCATCTTCAATATCCGCTAACTCGAACTTCCTTTGATAACATGCAGATTGTTCTATCCCAAGAATGTCCATTGAACGCTTGTGCACCATCAGTAATAGAAAAACTCTCAAAACAAAATGATAAAGTGACATTGTTTGAATCTTGTTGTAAGAGTTGTAGTGACACATAATGCAACATGGAACGAACATATTCGTTTTGTCTCGTTAATTTCACACCCAACCAACCTGACAAGATCACAACATAAAATATGTTCAATACAAAAAATATCTCTCTCTCCCGAGAACTCACTTTCTTCTTTCGAAGAATGTATGAATGAATATTGAAAAGTCCACTCATTATAAAATTCTACTGAAATAATTTTTATTATTTACGACTGAAAATACACACACATCTACATTTAAATAAGTTAAACATACATTTTAATAGGTCATCCAACCTCAGAATAAAAATAATTGCAGTTAATGAAATCATAAAATGAAATCAATCTCTCAGTCTACTTATTTAAAAGAGATACTCGAACATATAACAAAAGTCTGATAAATCAACAACGTAAAACAAGATTCAAAATGTTTAACTATATTGCTTAAAATCATATCTCATAAACGTATTATGCGGAAGAAATGCAACGTCCTCGGGTTTTCACGTGCACCACCAGTTCAGCCTACTCAGTTTAAACACCTCCAGTCTTCTCAACCTGTAAGGTCACCTGCATCAATCACACTTGGTGAGTCTAAAGAGTCAACACACCTGAACCGTTATAACAAGTACATATACATATCATGCAGCAGTGAAAAGTACAGTAAATAAAATACCTTTCATGATCTTAAAAGCATGAACTTAAACATATCGTGTCAAAGAATAATGTGTCAAAACATGTCTCAACATATCATCATATACGTGTTCATTTTCTTTAATTGAAATCAGTTCGTTAGTTGTGACTTTCATATCAGCACTATCGTATCAGATCTATTCGATGGATCCATCTATGTATAACCGTGGCACTCGACGGCAGGATATCAACGACAGTATTACCCATCCACTAAGCCTTATTACTCATCCACTGAGCCTTGGCCTTATATGTCATCGTATTATCGTATTCGTATTAGTCACAACCAACTATCATCCTTCAAAAACATGTCATTGTATTCATCACTTGTAAAAATCGTGCATATATGCAAATTTTCTTATAATGCATGCAACGTATTTTTCATATATACCTAAAACTCATTATCGATATAATATATACATTTAAAACATGTCAAATTGTGATCAGGGCGCTGTCAGGTCTACTAACTCGACCCGGGTGCAAAATGATCATTTTGCCCCTGGAAACCATAATTGACCATTATACCCCTGGACCTCAAAATTTCGACCTGAAGCCAACCAAACTCCTTAAAACACCTCAAAACATATTTACATTTGTTTCTTAGACATAAATTTGAGCATGTTTCATGACTTATACGATTCGTTTTAAAACTTGAACCGGGGTCCCGGTTTTAACCCGAATCAACCCGAAACTCAACCAAAATTTTCCAAACTTAAACCATGACTTAACCATACCATACCAGCCCTTAAACCACCTATACCAGACCACTTATGAACCTCGAACAGCACCTGAAAGTTGCTGGAATTTTTATGCGTGCATACACTGAAGCCCTAGTTGCACCCACGACCCCATAATCGATCCTAGACCAAAAATCAGCGTGTCCAGCCCTTAACCAACTATCCTTAGACCATGATCAAGCCGAGGACTCACTCATGGACCAACCAAACCCATGCCTACTGCCCATGCAATCAGCCACACATGAGTTACCTGAAAACAAGCAACACCCAATCCTACACGACCCTTGCGTCTCGACCGACTCTAAATCATGACCAGCCACGGATGTGCCCTCCTAGACCACGTCTCAACCCACTTAGGGACTACACCGTCGCTTGGTTCGACTCCCCAACAGCTGGTCCCCTTCCGAACGCCTGATCTAGCCACAACCATCACATAAACACCCTAGGATCGACCGGCCCTCACCAAGACTGGACTAAACCTCGACTCCAGCACCTTGATGCCACATATCTCAGCTTTTACAGCCCTTAAACTCGAAGACCTAGCAGCCCCTTGCATGAGAGTCGTGGAAAAACGTGAGTACGAGTCAAGCATATACATATTCCATGACAACAAAACGATACAACATAATAGATCAAAGAATTTCTCATGCATAAACACACAAATCAGCATATAATAATGTGAATGATGAGAAGGGAGGGGTGGCCGTGTGATGTGATGTAGGGTTAGGGTTGGGTGATGGTGATTAGGTGATATAATTATGTACTAATGGACTTTTAATAAAAATTAAAGTGGTAAAAAGGATTTTAATCCCATTAAGCAATAAAATAATCTCATTAATCTCAAAAAAAATCCCGAAAAATATTTCGTTTAGGTACGTTTTTGAAAATATTGTCTGAATCCTCAAAAAGTCATCCGACTTGCTAAAATTTGCGTACTGATTTAAAATATGACGCGATGAGTACAATAACTCTACAAAAACTCATTTTCAAAAATCACCCTTATTTACATCATATATTAAATAATTAAAATAATATTTAATAACCATTTTTCCTTAATTATCCCCGGTCTCCGTTCCTCGTTCTAGCGCGAAAACTACTAAAAGCCCTTATTCATGAAACTTTAATAAACCATGAAATAAAACACATATCCAAGCAATAATCATGCATTTAATGCATTAAAATTATTTAATAAAATACATAAGAAATTTGATAACTTGCATGCATGTGGTTTACGTGGACCTTCAAATTTTTTTAGGACGTTATAATCTATCAACCTTAAATTGAATTTCGTCCCCGGAATTCGCTGAATGCTTAATCAATACTAACGTATAAAAC
This sequence comes from Primulina tabacum, assembly GCF_025594145.1. Lineage (NCBI taxonomy): Eukaryota > Viridiplantae > Streptophyta > Magnoliopsida > Lamiales > Gesneriaceae > Primulina > Primulina tabacum. Next base: position 37,512,814 of record NC_134560.1, on the reverse strand, counting down.
TTAGTAATTTGTCCCATGTTTAATGTTAGACTAACTCCAATATTTCGACTCACTAAAAATCCCTAGAATTCTAAAATCCATATATCAAGATTTTAGATTACTAACTCGACTAAAACCTTAATATTGTTTATTGGTAACATATGTTGGACACCACTAATTCATTTATGTTTTAATTTCACCCAAATTTTTCATATAAACACATATCTCATAAACTTGTAATTCACTTACACAACCTAAATAGTCTTAGATAACACAATTCCAATACACATACCACTTAATCTCAAGTTTCTTAATTACTTTAAAAAATTCCTCAAGACATGGTATTTATCTCACTTTTTACACGGTCTGTCAAGTAACCTAACCCCCAATCATACCCAAATTTCTAAAAAAAAATTAACACTAATAAATGTATACTTTTAACTCTTAATATCATGTTAAACTTATGCTACATCAAACCTTAAGTTCCAAAAATATGTTAACTTAATGTCTAATCCTATAGCTTAACTAATTGATCAACTTTACCTTAAATTGTTGTCACTCCAAATTCTTAATTTGCCACAACAAAATTCCACTAAAACTTAGATTTTGAAGCCCAATATTGAATCATTCTGCGTAGCCATTGATTACCATTCCTTATTATAACCCAAATATTTCAAGGTTCTAAATATCCCTTCAAGCCTAAATCATCGAAAATTCATATCTTTTAAACCTTTCAATTCTCAGTTATTGTTAAACCACTCCCCAAATTTCTTAACAAATTGCAAAATTAATTCTCAATTTCTTCGAAAATTATCCAATTGGTCCTAAATACGAAACTTCTACAATTACCCATAAGTTTTCTTTTCTTTTCTTTTGGCGTTCCTAATTCTATTTTATAGGTTTTTCGTAATATTAATTCCAATAATATTAAGCTTATTAAACCCAAATTCAATTCTCCTAACCAATCTTACATTTCCATCAAGACCTAAAATCACAAATCATATATTTTTATACTTCTAAGATCGTCGTATTCTTCGAATAATTATTTCTTATATGGAATTCTAAAAAATTAACTCAACTAGTAAACACAAATCATCAATATTTTCTTAGAAAATATACATGTCCCAAAAGCATTCATAATCTTCACGACTAACTTATGATTCGAAAAGTAGAACATCAGTACTACTAACCAAAAATCAATATAGTCAAATCATTTTCAATCCTTTCTTCTACTAATCAAAAATCAATATAGTCAAATCATTTTCAATCCTTTTTAACTACCATTATCCAAATTCTTCATCATGTCCAATTCCACCACAAAGTCAACATGCATGAAAATCATATAGTTTCTTATTTCATGTCGTGACATGCATATAGACATATAAACATGTACCGTAAAACGTATATCATGTAAACATACAGATGATAACATTAAAAAAATTTAGAACTTTTAACTTACAGACTTGAGGCTTGAACACTGAGCTGCAGAAGCTGGCAGCGGCACAACCTTATGAAGGACCCTTGCTCTGATACCAACTGAAACATCTACTCATTTTAAAATTCTACTGAAATATTTTTTATTTAAAGATACGACTGAAAATACACACACATCAACATTTAAATAAGTTAAACATATATTTTAAAAGGTCATCCAACCTCTGAATAAAAATAACTGCAGTTAATGAAATCAAAATATGAAATCAATCTCCCAGTCTACTGATTTAAACGAGATACTCGAACAGATAACAAAATTATGATAAATCAACAATGTATAACAAGATTCAAAACATTTGACCATATGCTTAAACCCATATCTCATAAACATATTATGCGGAAGAAATGCAAGGTCCTCAGGTTTTCACGGTACCCCCAGCTCAGCCTACTTAGTTTTAAATGCCTCCAATCTCTTCAACCGTATGGGTCACCTGGCATCATCACACCTAGTGAGTCTAAAGACTCAATATACATGAAACCGTTATAACAAGTACATATACATATCATGCAGCAGTAAAAAGTATAGTAATTAAAATAACATTTCATGATCTTAAAAAGCATGACCTTAAACATATCGTGTCAAAGAAAACGTGTCAAAACAAGTCTCAACATATCATCATATACATGTTCATTTTCTTTAATTGAAATCAGTTCATTAGTTGTGACTATCGTATCAGCTCTATTCGATGGATCCATCTACGTATAACCGGGTACCCTACGGTAGGACATCAACGACAGTATTACATCCACGGAGCCTTGGCAGTATTACCCATCCACTGAGCCTTGGCCTTACATATCATCGTATTAGCGTATTCGTATTAGTCACAACCAACTCTCATCCTTCAAAAACATGTCATCGTATTCATCACTTATAAAAATCGTGGTAGATATGCAATTTCCTTAAAATCAAGCATGCAATGTAATTTCATATATACATAAAAGTCATTATCGTATAACATATACATTTAAAAAATTTCAAATTGTGATCAGGGCGCTTCCATATACCCTTGGACTTCAAAATTTTGACCCGAAGCCAATCAACTTCTCAAAACACCCTCAAACTATATTGTTTCTTAGACATAAACTTGGACCTGTTTCATAACATATACGATGCGTTTTAAAATTGTACCGGGTGGTCTCGGTTTTAACCCGAAACTCAACCAAACTTTTTCAAACTTAAAACCATGACTTAACCGTACCATACCAGCCCTTAAACCACCTAGACCAGACCACTTAGGACCCTCGAACAGCACCTGACAGTTGCTTGAATTTTTTCTGCGTGCATACATCGAAGCCCTAGTTGCACCCACGACCCTGTAATCGATCCTAGACCAAAACCCAGGGTCCAGCCCTTAACCAACTATCCTAAGACCATGATCAATCCGAATACTCACTCCTGGACCAACCAAACCCCTGCTTACTACCCATGCAATCAGCCACACGTGAGTTACCTGAAAACAAGCAACACCCAATCCTACACGACCCTTGCGGCTCGACCGACTCTAGATCATGACCAGCCACGGATGTGCTCTCCTAGACCACGTCTCAAACCCCCCTTAGGGACTACACCGTGGCTCGGTTCGACTCCCCAACAGCCGGTCCCCTTCATTACGCCTGATCTAGCCACAACCATCACATATAAACACCCTAGGATCGATCGGTCCCTCACCAAGACTGGACTAAACCTCGACTCCAGCACCTTGATGCCACATATCTCAGCTTTTACAGCCCTTAAACTCGAAGACCTAGCAGCCCCTTGCATGAAAGTCGTGGAAAAACGTGAGTACGAGTCAAGCATATGCATATTCTGTGACAAAACGATGCAACATAATATATCAAAGAATTTCTCATGCATAAACACACAAATCAGCATATAATGTGAATGATGTGAAAAATGAGATTTTGGGCGTGCCTTTGTGTTTCTACGCTCGAGACCTTAGATATCTTCGCGCACGACGTGCACCGGAGAGACGGAAAGGGATTTTCTTTGAAAACTTGAGCTACAACTTGAAGTGGCTGCTAGTGTAACTTGAAGAAAAGCTGCTGGAGAAAGTGGGAGGGGTGGCCGTGTGATGTGAAATAGGGTTAGGGTTGGGTGATGGTGATTAGGTGGTATAATTATGTACTAATGGGCTTTTAATAAAAATTAAAGGGATAAAAAGGATTTTATGCCTATTAAGCAATAAAATAATCTCATTAATTTCAAAAAACTGAAAAATATTTCATTTATGTACGTTTTTGAAAATATTGCCCGAACCCTCAAAAAGTAATCTGACTTGCTAAATATGCGTACCGATTTAAAATATAATGCGATGAGAAAAAATACTCTACAAAAGGTCATTTTCAAAAATCACCTTTATTTTATCATATATTAAATAATTTTAAAAAAATTAATAAAAAATTTCCTTAATTATTTTCGGTTTTCGTTCCTCGTTCGAGCGCGAAAATTACTAAAAGTTCTTATGCATGAAACTTTAATAAACAATGAAATAAAACATATATCGATGCAATAATCATGCATTTAATGCATTAAACCTGTCCACCTGAAAATGTCACTACTGAAAACCTATATTGTCACCAGTCTTGTTACACTGCCTCTATTTGCGCTGACTGACATATTAATAATTTCGAGGCATGATGATCCATAACTGTGGGGCCAAGATCGAGGCATGCCCGAGATGCTCAGGAAATGTTAACGTTTGAGGACATAGATGTGATGAACCGTATTTTAAAATACTAGTACTTTAATATTTGCGGAAAAATTTAAAAAATTCTAATATTTTATTAATTATTATAAATATAACTCGTAAAACAAATCGATCACCACACATACTAAAATAAAATTAATATTAAAACATCATTTTAAATACCACAACCACAAAATCCAATTTAAACCATCCACCATAATTTGAACAATCCAACAAAATATAAAAAGTCTCAACTTACTAGTCACCAATACTAAGACATTTTAAACATGCACAATTAAAACGCTAGTGAACTACTGATAGGACTCGTTTTTACGTGTTTTTAGTGTTGGTTTTGAGTCGCATTCATGCATCATATTTGTTTGTTTAGTTTAATTGCATCTTTTAGCATTATTTAGCATTGACTGACCTCGATTTTGTGGTGATTTTGTAGGAATTGAACCAAAGAGTGGGAGAAACTTTGGCATAATGTCGAAGAAGATTCGCTAGGGCGTCAAAAGTGACCGCCCCAGCGAGCATTGTGGTCTGGCCGAGGATTATTTTGCCAAGTGTCTCGCTAGCGAAACCAGGGACATGCTCGAGGAAGCTTATTCGAGGACCTCTCGCTAGGGCGTCAAATATACCGTCCTAGCGAGAAGCGAGATTGAGAAAGATTTGTTTCCAAATTTCTAGGGACTCTATCTGACACCATAACCTAACACACGAGAACAGCAGCCGTTTTTCATCTTTTATCAGACTTTTCATCATTTTTCTTGGAGAGGAGGCTAGAGCAAAGGAGATTCGAAGACCTCGAGATTTCACGCGTCGTGGCCGTCATCCATCGTCATCTTTAGTATTTTCATTATTCAGTATTTTATTCTTACATTGATTATTGGTTTTTTATCATGAATTTCAGTAGCTAGATCTTGTTGGGATTTGAGGGGATCCTACCCCGTACTCGGTGTTTAACATTATTTCTCGACGTTTTCATTAGTGAATTGTTTATGCTATTTGTTCTTTCGTGTTTTCAATCGAGCCTAGCTAACTTCCTTTGATTATTCATGTTGTGATGAGTTCG